>NC_089776.1:500000-542500 GCF_040412425.1 Macrobrachium rosenbergii
GGCACACTGGTGACATCACTGCTGTGTAACTCAGCATGGGGTTCAGTGCCAGCTAATCCAGCTTTACTAATCCTGTAGTCTTAGACTAGTAGTTGTAGTATAGTTTAGTTTAGTGTCCCAAATGCTTTCTAACAGCCCCAGACCAGCTATAGTTAGATAGCCACCTGAATAGACAGGATGTGCCAGCGGGAGAGCCGAGCCAAGGGTATGGGGGCTGTACATGATGGTTCATGTACTTACCCGGATGGTGTACAGATCACACGGGACTTAAATGGCACTGGATGAATGATCGGGCTAGGTGTAGGAGACCGAACCTAGTTGAATCCCATACAGGAATGTGTGCTTTGTTTAAGGTGGTAAAAGGATAACCCCTCGGCCTTAATCAAAAGTGAAATCATGGCAGAATGTGATGCCAATCCAATATTGAGCAGTAGAAAAACAAACTGGAGTTTGTGTTGTCTTTGTCAGAAGGACAAAAGAGGTGAGCACTTGACATCACCTCCAAGTCATCATGTCCTAGACCATGATGGGTACACAATGCTGGCAAGGAACATTCCCATGTTCAGTGAAATTAATGAAATGCCACTGATAATGGATCCAGCAAGGCTGGATGAAGGTGATGGCATAGAGGCCACTCTCAGGAAAAAATGCAGCAAAATACCATGTGAACTGTCGCTTGTTGTTTAACAACACTAAACTGGACCGTGCAAGAAAGCGACAATCCAATGACCAGACCAGCAACACTGAGACTAGTCGTGCAAAACTGCGCTGAACCAGTCATGACAATGAAGTTTGCATTTTCTGTGAGAAAGTGGCACCTGCATCTGATCTCAGACAGGCTAGTACTAAGGGCCTTGACTTGAAATTGCGTGAATGTGCAGAGATACTTAGTGATGGCAAGCTCCTTGCTAAGTTGACTGGTGGGGATGTCATTGCACAGGAGTTTAAGTATCACCATGCCTGTCTTTGTGCCCTCTACAACAGAAAAAGGTCCTACCTGAGGAGCCTTGAGAAAGACCAAGGTAGCACTGAGTCAGAATCAGATGTGTATCCACTAGTTCTGTCAGAACTGATGACATACATTGTTGAAAACAACCTTTGTTCAGATGATCCAGTCACATTTCGGCTGGCAGATATTTGCCACCTCTACCAACAACGTCTGGAACAATTAGGTGTAGAGTCACCAAGTGTAAATTCCACGAGACTCAAAGACAAACTTCTGGCAGAAATTCCAGAACTTGAGGCTCATAAATCTGGCAGAGATGTATTACTTGCATTTCAAAAGGATGTGGGAAAAGCACTTGCTCAATCATCTGATCTTTCAGAGGCAGTTATCATTGCTAAAGCAGCAAATATTCTCAGAAAGTCTATACTTGATCATCAGTCACGGTTTGATGGCACATTTTCTGAGGCTTGTGTACGAAATTCTGTGCCTCCTCTCCTGCTCCAGTTTGTAGGGATGGTTGAGCATGGGGCTGACATCAAGTCACAGTTACGATTTGGAGCATCAAAGTCAGACCAGGCCATTGCACAGCTCATGCAGTTCAACTGCTACTCCTGATACAAAGAGGGAGCAACAACTCATAGACACTCCAAAGACAGAGAAACACCATTCCCAGTCTACATGGGACTCTCAGTCTATGCCAAAACCAGGAAGAGAACCTGGTTGAAATGCTACATCAGTATGGCCTCAGTATCTCTTATGACAGAGTACTGGAGGTCTCTGCACAGTTAGGAGATGCCACAGTTAGCAAATATGTGGAGGAGGGTGTGGTCTGTCCCCCAGTACTGCGAAAAGGGTTGTTCACCACTGCAGTGATGGACAACATCGACCACAACCCATCTGCAACTACTGCCACTACCTCCTTCCATGGAACTAGCATCTCCATATTTCAGCACCCCACCAAGGAGAACACTGGACAGGAAAGACAGCAACTAAAGTATTCCATTGACAACAAAGACATTGCCCACCCCAGCTCAGCAGAACTTCTACAGACACACCTTGACAGAGGCCGCACTAAATTTCAGAAGTTTTCAGACTCTTTGGCAAACAATGCAGTCTCCTTCTATGAGCCGATAAAGAAGAACAGAACTGACTTCTTCAGGCAAGAAGCTGCTCCTGTAGAACAGTCAAAGCAGAAACTTCTGAAGGAGGATTGCCAGCTTTTCTCAAAGCTATTTATATCCTGTCAGAGCCGTGAATGTGATCTGCAGGAATTCTTCCAGCACGAGAATCAAACATTCCCAGCTTCCCTTAGTGAGGGTGGTAGGCTGTACACATGTCAGAAGTCTCAGCTGACCTCGGTCCTGGAGAGTCATGTTACACTAGAAGACAAAGAACCAAAGACTGATGTCCTCATTGTAGATGGATCAGCTTTGGTCCATGCCTTGCCAAAAGAAAGGAAAAGACCTTTGAGGGCTATGCACTTTGCGACTTCTTGCCTGTGATACAATCCTATAGCAGCAAGTACACATCATCACATCTTGTATTTGATGTATACAATACATCCAGCCTCAAAGCTGAGACCAGGCTCCAACGTGGTCAAGGAGGAAGGCGCAAGGTGACAGACAAGAACACAATTCCATCCAACTGGCGCAATTTCCTAAGACACGATGCCAACAAGACAGAGTTGTTCCAGTTCCTGGCAGACAAAGTTGCCCAGATGTCTGCCACAAATGTTGTCATTGCCACGAAAGGGTCTGCTGTCCTCAGCACTCATGAGGCTAGTCTTCAGGGACTGGAAAAGTGCTCTCATGAGGAAGCTGACACCCGCATCTTTCTCCATGCCAAATATGCCACAGAACATGGAGCCAAGACCATCACGGTTAAAGCAAATGACACAGATGTTCTTGTCGTTGCAGTCAGTGCTTTCTCCACTCTCCACAATCTAGGGCTAGAGAAGCTATGGGTGGCATTTGGCCAAGGCCAGAGCCTGCGCTGGATTGCTGTGCATGACCTGTGCAACTCTGGGGGCCAGGAGAAGGTGAATGGCATGCTCTTCTTCCATGCGTTCACAGGCTGTGATACAGTGTCAGCCTTCCGGGCAAAAGGGCAGAAGACCGCCTGGCAGACATGGAACATCTTTCAGAGGCCTCCACTGTGTTCTCCAAACTGAGTCACTACCCTCTCAGAGTGGAAGAGAGTGACCTGAAGGTCCTGGAGAGGTTTGTCATACTTATGTATGAAAGATCCAGCACTGCTGGCACTGTGGATGAGGCTAGACTTGATATGTTTGCCAGAAAACAAAGGGCATATGAGGCCATTCCACCAACCAGGGAGCTCTCCTCCCAACACACCAAGCGTGCTGCGTACCAGGCTGGTTGTGTGTGTGGGGCAGGCCACCAGTGTCAGCCACAGCCAGAGAACCCTGCTGAGTGGGGATGGCAAAAGTCTGGTGAAGCATGGCAAGTCCTCTGGACAACCAACTCGCCCTTAGCCAAGAGTTGCCAACAGCTTACCAAATGTGGATGCAAAGCAGGCTGTCGGGAAAGGTGCAAGTGCTACAAGCTGGGTCTTCCCTGCACAGCTCTGTGCACTTGCAAATGTGAAGTCTAGATAAATATTGCCCTCTCTTCAGTAGATAATCTAGCTTGGCATCAACGTGTCATGCTATGCCTACCTTCTTATCCTCGAATTTTCAAAGGTGTAGGTTGAGAGACCTATACATAGATTGGTTGCGTTTAGTCCGTATTTCTCTTCTTTTCTTTTTTTATGGTTACAGTCTTAGACACAATGTTGTATGTGACCATACCATTACTATTTCAGTTGAAAATAGCATATTAGTTAAACTGTCTGATCACATGAATATACCATTAAATAAAAACAGTTGGTCTCTATGTCTGCTAGCGCTGTGGATAGAAAAAAACTTTTATGGCAACCATTTTGTACGCCATCTTGGTTACAATTCATTTAGTAAGGGTTTTCAATAAAATGTGTGGTATGGAACATTTTTATAACCTAAAAGTCGAGGTTTAAAAAAAAAAAAAACTGGCATATTCCATCCAATAGATGCTCCCAAACCAGTGAATCTCAACATAGATGGCGGCCATTTTGAAAAATAGCCGCCATCTTGGATTTTCAGGTGGCCAGCGCCCTTTTCTAAGAGAGCGTAGTCTTAGGAATGTTTGTGCCAAATTTCATGCTTGTTTCACTATCTGAACGATTTTTACAGCAATCTGCTGCACTATTACGAGCGGGGGAGGGCATCGCCGAGTACATCGCCAGACTGTCGGCCGACTATGAAAGTTTGGCCTCGGACGCAGAGCAGACAGAGGAGGGCAGCGAGAATTTCTGCAGACAGATGTTGTTGATGACTCTCCCCCTCAGTATCTGTGGTGCTGGTCAGCTCTGGGAAGCCCCTCTAAGCGGCTATGGTTGGTGCAGCCCAGTTGGCGTTAGAGACGGAGAGACGGCTGCAAGCAGAGAGGATGGCGATGTCCTACCCCCCACCCATCGTCGCCTCCGCCAACCAGTCCGTGACACAAAGGCGCGCTCTTCCAGCCCCAACCAACCCGAGCGGAGTTGGCCCCAGTGCCAAGCGACCAAGGGGGCCAGGGAAGGGGCGTGGGTGCGGTAGAGAAACTCTGCTGGCAGTGCGGGAAAAGGGCCACATGCGTGCCCAATGCCCTTTGTATGGTCAAAGGCATTGTTGCCGATGTGGTGCCACTGACCATCTAGTCAGCGAGTGTCCAAAAACGGCGTCGCAAACAAACGGCGCGCCCCCTTCCCGAGAGAGGGGGAACGCCGCCGGGAAGGGGAGGAGGAAGTGTACTAAGGGCCTCCTCCCTCCGGCACCCCAAGAGGCCAGGTGCGGCAGGGACCGCAAAACAACGAAGGCCTAGTGGGAGTAGTGCCACCCCGGCCAGTGTGTAGGTGGGAGTCTCCCCAGCCAGTGAGAGCTCCCTCTGCCCAGGGGTGTGTGTACCTGTGGAGGGAACAGAGCAAACGTCCTCCAACCCCGTCTCCCTCTCTCGAGATTGGAGATTCAGTTCCTGTTCTTGAAGTGGGGATTGGAACGGGGACATACCATGCATTGTTGGACAGCGGAGCTTTCGTGTCCCTGATCGAGGAACGTTTAGTGACGGGCGCTATTATGGCGTCGAAGGGATGTCTGTTGTTGAACACTGCGAGTGGCCATCAGATAAGGATCCGGCGCATTGTCAACCCGCAGATTTCCCTAGGTGGCGGATGCTCTCTCCAGGAACGTCATAGGAGTAACAACACGCGCTGCAAAGCGCAAGGAACAACGACAAAAGAAACCTCGTAACGTGGGTGGCACCGGCGATGCCGGCACTGGTGCCAGCAGCGTTGCGACAAATGCTAACAGTGACAGTCAATCGGATGGCAGCGCGGAGCATAGAGAACGGGAATCTCGTGGGCACTCACAGATGAGTGGGAGTGGCCGGGTGACAGCAGGATGAATGCAGGTGGAACTCCGACTGGGGAGTTCAGAGTAAATGCCCAGAGAATGAAAGTATGGTTGATTTTTGTGGGTGGGGTGTGCGAGAGCTTGTTGAGAGTCAGGGTTCTGAAGCCTGGATTAATCAAATCAAGGCCTGTGTGAGAAGTGAGAGCAGCGAATTCCCGAGTTCTGTGCATTTGCGGAAGGATGTGTTCTTCATTGAAGGGGACGTCTTGTTTTGCAGATATGAGAAAAGGCCCGGTGGTATCCGAGGCCGAGTCGCATTCCTCGAGCTTTAATAGAGAGAGCCATGCACACGATCCATGTAAGCCCTTATGCTGGGCATGTAGGTATAGAGAGATCCCTTAGAAGAGCCCATGAGCACTTCTTTTGGGTTAGCATGCGAAAGGACGTAACTAGATTTGTAAGAAGTTGTCATGTGTGTAATACAATGAAAAGTCACAGACATGGGTCCCGAAGGCCCGATTGTGGCCTGTGGTACCTGTGAAGTGGGATAGAGTGCATATGGATGTGGTTGAACCTTTGCCTTCTGTGCAAGGGCAACCCAAATACATTTGTGTGTTCGTGGATGCGTTCACGCGTTTCACACACGTGTGTGCGATGGAAAATAAAGCGGCAGGTGAAGTGGCCAAGGCGTTATGTTCCCTCGTGTGTCGGTTCGGTGTCCCAGGATGTTGGTCAGTGATAATGGACGCGAATTCATCAATGAAGTGATCCGTGAGTTTACGACTTTAATGCAAATAAGGCATGTCACCATTGCGGCTTATCGGCCGTCAGCCAATGGGCTAGTTGAGTCCCATAATCGTGAAGTGATCAATATCTTAAGATATCTAATTGAGGATCACCCGACTTCGTGGCCATCCCTGTTGCCGACGGGCTGAGCTGGCTATTAACACCGCTTATAACAGCTCGATTAGGGACACCCCCTTACTTCCTGATGTTCGGGCAGGATATTCGATTACCGTGATCGATGGTCTTGGACCCCAACAGATCCCACTCTATACAGTAGAACAGTACCGGGTTTGGTTTTGTAACATGACCCGACGAGTGTTCCAAACCACCCAGCGACTGCTGTTGAGGGCCAATGAAAAGTATCGGGTGCGATACGATAAACGCTTCCGCATGCATGATTCCCCATCCAAGTAGGGGATAGAATCTACCTGAGGAGACAGCAACTGCCGAAGCACAAGCTCGAACCGGCCTATATGGGACCATATCGTGAAAGAGATCAAACACACCACTGCGGTCATTCAGCACATCCGCACCGGGGCCGTGAGTGAGCAACACCTGTCACACCTGCGTGCGGTGCTTGAGGACAGCCTAGTGTTCCACACCAACCAACCGGTACCTCCCTACCCTGGACTGGCTGGGTATTTGGGAGAAGAGCCAGTGGAACCCGCAAGCGTGCAGGTGGGGCCACGCTGACCGAGCAGGCGCGTGCTCACGAGTCCGTGTCAAAGGTGAATGCTATTGCAAAGTGAATGAGATGGGTCAGTGATCAAAATTTGTAATTGTCGTCCCATGTCCTTACCTTTGGAATCAGAGATATACTGACGTTTTAATGTTATGATGTTCTTGTTTCATGTTTTTGATTTTCCAATTATTTTGAGTGTCAACATCATTTTCTGTGTGTCACATTTCAGTGTCTAATTTTTTTTTAATCATGGTTGTATTAATTTCATTGTTGCAACGTTCCTTGTTATGCTTTTATTTTTTTGTTGTTGTTGTTCCTTATTTTGTGTTTAATAATATACCAACCTAAGTGTCGCACTTTCTGTAAGATTTCTTTTTGTTATTATTGTTTGTGTAGTTGTCTTAAAGGTAAACTGTTGCCATGAAATTATGTTTTTTTTCTTTTGCTTTGGTAAAAAATTTCATTGCTTTTTACTATGTTGTTGTGTCTAAATTGCCAGATTATTGTTTTGTGGTGTTCACTTCTTTCAGGAAAACTTTGTACATTTGCGGGATGCGATGTGATTAAAAATGTGATGACCACCATTTTTTTTTATGTTGAGATAGTGCAGGACTTGATCTTTTAAAACTTTTATTATTTTTGGGTATTGATCTGTTTCCAGAAAAGGGTAAGGTTTGTTGGGGGATTTCGTAGGAAAAGAAAATAAAATGATAAACAAATACATAAATAAATGAATGAGTAAGTAAAAGATAAAAATATAAAATTTTTTTTTTGTTGGTTGTAAGACGTGTTCCATTCACTTGTAAGTTTGGTTTGTACACGCGTCAGCTGGCCCCCTTAGAGATAGTTAGGCAATTTTAATTAGTTAAGTCAGAAATCGTGAGGGACGAGGCTCGTGGCGGGATCCGGGTGTGGAAGGGTAGACGCATCTTTGCAGGGATGCAAAGGACTTGGGAGGGGAGTGCTAAGCCCTTCTCAGTCCTCGTGAAACTTCCCCGGGATCCTAATGCAGTCGTAGGACGCCATTACAGGACGGGTCAACGGTCATCTTCTCAGACTGAGGAAACCTTCCTCCCCAGAAACCCCCAAAAGTTCGTTGGGATTTAGCGTCACCTTACCTGGCCCCGATTGGCTGATAGGCCTAAGGAGAAGTGCCAGAGCCAATCGTGTCCAGTAGAGAAGAAATCGGGGTTGTGAGGTATGACAAGGTGGGAGGAAGATGCCCAAAGAAGGCGTCCCTTTGGGCAGAGCGTTTTTGTCGCGTTTAGGGGAAAGACGTGCACTTTCCTCGCTGCATCCGCCGGGTTCCCCCTCAGCCTCTCTTTCTCGGTTTTACGGTAAATTTTAGTTTGCTTAGATACTTGGGCCCTTGTGTAAGTTTTAGATAATACAGATCATTGTTAAATTTACACCCTGTGTCTTATTTAAGCATGTCCCACAGTACTGCAGCCGGACTAGTAAGTCAACCCGACGAGAGGTCGGGGTCATATATATATATATATATATATATATATATATATATATATATATATATATATATATATATATATATATATATATATATATATATATATATATACAGGTTGATCATCACTAATCCAGCAATCACTAGTCCGGAACAATCAGTAATCATGCACAAATTTCGGCTAGAGTAATTTCTAATGTTTCCGCACTAATTTTCAAATTTCCCGGGTCGCTGTGCTAACTCACTCGCCGGCCGCTTCGATTTGGTGGCGCAGTGAGCTGCATCAACAAACTGGTAGCTTAGCCTACTTTATACTGAGCTCTATTCACATATTAACAGTATTATACAAACATCAACATAACGAATGTGCATCTTTTTCATGGATCTTTTAAAAATTTATGCTTTACTACATTGTTTCCAATTACATATATTCTCATATTGCTTTTGTATTATAAATTGCAATCAATGTTTTGTTTTGGGAATCAATATCGCGGTGTTTATTTCGCCGCATTTAACTAAGTTCAAAGCGCTTTTCTTGCTTCTAGTTAGCGTAAATGAATATGGATGCTTTATTTATCTGGGACAAGGATATTTTTCGTTATACGAAGTGCTTTTAAGTCGAAATATAACTTAAATACGTCTCGTTGTGAAATTAATTTAGCTATTTTTTCGTTAATATATGACGTTCGCGGGAATCGCGGCTGGCCATTTTGGGGGCATGTTGTTTTGTGTAAAAAAAATCAAGATTCCGTTCGCTATTTTCTCTTGATTTCATCATAATACGAGCTTGACGTATTTATCTTTTATCAACGTGAAAACACTAGTAATTTGTATTCTTTCATGCCCAGTAGTTTTGATTAAAATACATTCTCTCCAGTTTTATTTACGGTTGAGTTTCATCCATGTTGCCGATGCACGATAATTTATAATCATTAGCAGCTTAAACATTTTTCTCAGCTTCAGCTACAACTTGCAGCTTAAAGTTACTGTAGCAGCATATTTCCCTGCTGATCTTTTCTCCAATGCGAATAAGGGTATAGTGTAAAAAATATATCAGTCCTATTGTACAGTACTTTGTAACATAACTACAGTAATTGTGTATTACCGTACGATGGTTGAAATACAAGCAAAACAGTTGTTATCCGATACGATTACAGGTAGTCGTCGACTTACGACGGCATTAGGTTCCGACAGAGCGGTCGGAAGTCGATCTCGTCGTAAGTCGACCAACCACATATGTACATGTATTCTGTACCTACGTATATTATCCATCATATCTCCTAAGTATGACTAACCTACATATACATTTTATATTATCCAAAAAATGTGCATGTATAGTACCTATTTTTACGTTTAGCATATGAAATCTTATCATGCTTGAACTCCTTGATTAATACTTACTTTTATTACTGTATTTAACATTTTTATTGTAGGCATTCAAACCATCTGTCTGGTCTGTTTACATTTTCTTATCCGCCATTTGCATTGCCAATCGACTACACGTATGACGTATTATTTACTTTTGTTTATTTATAGGTTTGAATTAAATACATATCGTATTTGACGGAGTATAAGATGCACTTTTTAAAAAAAAAATGGCCTAAAAAATCCCCCTGCGTCCTATGTACATAATGTAGGCTCAAAATTTAAGAATTTTGGCCGAAATTATACATGAAACGTCACGTAGATGTTGTAGCCTAGCGTAAAATTCGGTGTTATCCTAATAACCTATTAAAAAACAAAGTTTATTATAATTATATTTATCATTATCACACTTACCATCACCGCAAATTACTACTGCTAGTATTATAATCAATATCTACGTTGTTATTATCGATATTTTCATTAAAATGTTAATATCATTATCGTCGTCTACAGCGGATCGCCGCATTCCACATTTATAGATATAAACAGTAATGCGTGTGCTGCCACCTATTGGTGATTATCTCGAGAGCTTTACGGATAACAAGGCTTCGTTCAGTTGGTAGTTGGCAATTCCTGCTAACATTCTTTTTACGCATAACAACATGGCTTCGATCAATTGGTGGTTGACAATTCCTGCTACCATTCTCTTTAGGCATAATAACAAGGCTTCATTGAGTTGATACTTCGTAACTCGTGCTAGCATTCTCTTTTAAGAATAATAACATGGCTTTGTTCAGTTGCTCACGAGACTCGAGCCGTTACATGGGAAACATTTTTATTTATTGAATTTTACCCTTGATTGCATACTTTATAATATTTAATGGATATATATAACATATATTACCGTAGGTAACATCTTTAATAATGTTTTTGTTGATTCTGGCGGTAAGAAACGATGTTTACAAATGAATGTGTTATGATCTATTGGTAAACCTATGAGGTAGCTTTCAGCAGCAGACGAAACATTCGATCGTAGTAAATGGCTGATTGTATAATACATATTTTGATAAATATAAATATGGTAAATAACTTTTTATGAATGTTTTGTTGATTCTGTTGGTAAGAAACAATATGCATATGATAACCTAATACTACAGTTTTTACTTACAAAATCATATGAGCATAGGCTAGAAACCTTATTTTTTTCCCTCAATGTCCTGCTGAAATTGGGGTGGTCCTATGCAGACATGCGTATTATAAGCCATCAAATACGGTAATTTGTTATTACATTTATTTGCAAAAAATAGAAATAGAACATACATTACAAAAATATGAATCTTTTACCATTTTCGAACGACACAAACACACAAATGCCGCCAAAGCTGAGCATCTCGATATGAGCGCTGCCGGTAGCGGAAAGTATCAGACGCTACGCTCGATCGTATTTTAGCAAAATATAAAATTAAATATTATTATATATTATTATATTGTCGTAGCCGTCGTAAAGTCGGTCAGTCGTAAGTCGCATAGGTCGTAAGTCGACGACTACCTGTACTGTATTAGCAAAACAAGTTTCCCGTTTGGTTGTTTATGGCTGTACGCATTTACGTAAGAGTATAAAGTTGCTAACAAAACTTTGTCATTCTCTTTTACTTTTTTAACTAGCAGATGGAATAAAGAGATGGAGGAAAAGAAGTTTTTCTATTGTAAGTTGGTCTCTCTTGCTGCCTGTGCCTGCGTGAAATCTAAAAATATTTCCTAAATATTTTTGTATCGGTATTAATTGGTAACCCCATCGTATATTTCCTAAATATTTTTGTATCGGTATTAATTGCTAACCCCATCGTAAACTCGAAATATCGTAGTCGAATTATCGTAACTCGAGCACTACCTGTATTTGATAATTGTCTTTTCTTTATTAACCAACTTGTACTGATTTATGGGATATTTTAATTCTAAGATGAGGTGCTTAGCTACTGGGTTTCGTGTATTCTAGCCTAATAAATGGCTAATCTGGCACCCCCCAGGTCCCAGTGATGCTGGATTAGTGATGGTGTATATATATATATACACACACTATAAATAGTATAATATATATATATATATATATATATAATATATATATAGGTATACATATATATATATATATATATATATATATATATATATATATATATATATATATATATATATATATATATATATATATATATATATATATAATATATATATTATACATATATGTATATATATATTATATAAATAAATAATATATATATATATATATATATATATATATATATATATATATATATATATATATATATATATATATATATATATATATATACATAAATATATATATATATATATATATATATATATATATATATATATATATACATATATGTATATATATATATATTATATAAATATATATATATATATATATATATATATATATATATATATATATATATATATATATATATATATATATACATATATATATATATATATATATATATTAATAAAAAAAGTACTGAACGGCTAAAACTGAATTACGTTAAAACATTAGTCACAAAATCTATAAAGGCTGTTAAAAATTACATACACAAGAGCACACTTAAATACATACACACAAAGCTTAAAATCACGTTACACACGGACACATATGGTTACACAAGAGCACATTAAAAATAGCAAAATCACAAAACCCTCAAAGTAAAAATAAAGAATAAAAAATTGTCTGATTTTAAGAAAATTCTTTTTTTCTCTTTCCAATAACAGAGAAACAAACAAAGACAGTAATATACTTATAAAAAAAAAGCAGACGACGCCACACCTTACAATGCAAACGATAGAATCACACTAACAGTAAAAGAAAGATATATACAGAAAAACAAAACAAAAGATCAGAGGTACAAATAGTAATGACCTATGGCAAAAACAATGGAATTGAGGTAGTTTGCGTGTTTAATGAGGGAACCCGTAGTTTAACTCTGTCCACACTCTCATACACCGTGCTTTAACTCTCACTTCTAATTGGGCCCTTTTTCATGAAGAAATCCTTTTCCTGCAACAATACTTTAACAATAATTGCTTTCCACACAAAACATTCTATAGAATTCTTTCCAGACTACTGAACAAATCATTCAGCCCTACAGTAAATTTTAATGTCCCTAAACTCCCTATATACGCCATTTTCCCATTTTCACATGATGATAGTTTTAGAAGGGATTTCATTAGGATCGTTCAGAGGTACTTTTGGGGCCATTGACATCAAACTCATCCCGAAAAATCCAAAGACAATCGGCTCATTCTTTCGGGTTTAAAGATCGGCTCTGCCCTTTGATGTCGTCTGGTGTTGTTTATGAATATACGTGTCCCAGATGTAGTCTGGGAACATATGTTGGATCCACCAGGCGGCTTCTCAGGGTCAGGGCCGACTCTCATAAGGGGTGAGCTATAGAACTGGATGCCGACTCTCCAATCCAGAGCTATCCTCCATAAGAAATCATGCCACCAAGTGCAAAACACAGATAAATTATGATGATTTCAAAGTTATTGGCCAGGCACATAACCAACAGAAACTGCAGATACTTGAGTCTTTAAACATTAAACTACGGGTTCCCTCATTAAACACGCAAACTACCTCAATTCCATTGTTTTTGCCATAGGTCATTACTATTTGTACCTCTGATCTTTTTTTTTGTTTTGTTTTTTCTGTATATAGCCTATCTTTCTTTTACTGTTAGTGTGGTTCTATCGTTTGCATTGTAAGGTGAGCGTCTTCTGCTTTTTTTTTTTTTTTTATAAGTATATTACTGTCTTTGTTTGTTTCTCTGTTATTGGAAAGAGCAAAAAAGAATTTTCTTAAAATCAGACAATTTTTTATTCTTTTTTTTTACTTTGAGGGTTTTGTGATTTTGCTATTTTTAATGTGCTCTTGTGTAAGCATATGTGTCTGTGTGTAACGTGATTTTAAGCTTTGTGTGTATGTATTTAAGTGTGCTCTTGTGTATGTAATTTTTAACAGCCTTTATAGATTTTTAGTGACTAATGTTTTAACTTAATTCACTTTTAGCTATACATATATATATATATATATATATATATATATATATATATATATATATATATATATATATATATATATATATATATATATATATATATATATATATATATATATATATATATATATATATAATTAATACAATGTATATATATATATATATATATATATATATATATATATATATAAAACAATACAACCTATCAATGAAACAAAGGAAAGGTATGGTTGACCCTTTATAAGTATACAGATGTAGAGGTTTGATAAAAGATAACCTTTAATCTTTTAACCTATCCTAGAATAAGACTGTCTCCAAACTCCCCAGAAGCCAAGTTGATGTTACTGAAAGGTTTTATTAGGTACTGGGGTCACATCTTGAAAGGATTGAAATTCCAGCTTGTATGCTTAGGATTTAACGTGTCATTATAAAACCATAAAATTCGTCTGGTCTTCGATCTTCGTCTATTTATAACAACGTTTTATATATGTACAGTCATTCACGCGACTCACCCTGTAAAGTACTCCCAGACGTGTTCTTCCTGCTTCAGCCATGGAAAAAGTGGAAAAAACTGAGACGTGTTCTCCCTGCTTCAGCAAGGTCAGTTGCATATGATGTTCACAATTACTTTGTGAGAGAAAAGATAAACAATGGGCCCTTGACCAATGTGACGAGAGTTTACTATCGGGCAGGTGTGTGCTGCTACTCAAATTATTTTTCTTACTAAATCCTAAGAACTGACCTTAGAAAATCCCCAGATTAGGACTCGGTGACCATCTGGGAAGCCATTATAAAAAAAAAAAAATCGGATTCGAGTTTTTCATGGATCTATATTCTATACCTATCCAAAAACTCAGGGCAAAGTTCATTTGAACATTCCACGGCTTTTCCGTGTCTCGTGGCTTTAAAGGGACATGGGCGTAACCCATTTAAAGGGCCGAGCGCAAGAATCAACCTCATGCAGTCCGAAATACAGTTAGCCTAATTTCTGTGTGTATTTTCAGTATTTTAGTTTCGTTTTATGGCTTAAAATCTAGTGATATCTGGCATCTGTACACCACTCCACTCAGCCAACAGCCACACCAACACCACTCCAGTCACTTCACCAGTATTGATTAGTTACCTCCAAACCTTGAAAGAGGAAGGTGGCACGCTTGTGTCATCAGACTCTCGCCTCGTGTTTTGTGTATTTACATAATATCTGCTTTTTTTCTTGTTTTTTTCTTTGATGCTGTAACCATGAAGTTAACAAGAAAACAGGACTTAAAGAAAATGTGTGAAGCAAGGAAAAAAAGTGTCTTGAACGAAGGAATGCAGCTAAAGTTGATTCAGTTGGTGGCAGTTCTGTTCATGCCTCTTCTCCCTCAACCTCCACAACCAATCCACCGCCCGCCACCCACCAACACCTCGCCCAAACCCACATCTACAAGATCAAAACAGAAACTTGATGTTGGTGAAGAAACTGATATGGAAATTGATAATGAAGATTTCAAGGCCACATTATATGTGATTTTTAATAAAAGTAAATTGTTGCAATGGGTTCGTGATATTGCACGCTGTAAATGTGGCAATAAAATGATTGTGAAAGAAGAAAGAACTGTAGGCAAGACTGAGACATACAATGCAGAGTGTAGCAAGTGCAATGTCAATAAAGAGGTGTGCACTTCGAATGTAGTGAAAAAAACTGATGTGGCCAAGGGAATACAACAATGCCATTATGCTGTGCATAATGAATTAATGAAAGCTTCCTTACATGCAAGTAATAGGTATGGTGTGATGTGTGAATTGGGTGCTACATCGAACAAGAATTCATTATCTACAAAGAATTTTTATATAATTGCAAAGAAGATTCAGGAGGCTGAAATCGAAAAGCTTGAAAGGACAACCGAAAAAACTAGAGAGAAATTGCATGAAATATTGTGGCAGGCAAGAAATACAAATGAAGTAAAAGATATTCGAGTGAGTTGTGATGGCAGCTGGTCTAAGAGGGGCTTTACCTCCCTGTATGGATTTGTTTCAGTAATAGAAATGACTACTGTACAGGTTTGTGCGCTGACTTCGTAATTTTGAGCAAATGGTGTGAGACTTGTGAACAGCTCAGTGAAGGAGAAAACGTTCCTCAACATGAGTGTACCAAAAACTACAATGGGAGTTCACCTGCCATGGAGAGAGAAGGGTGGAGGATTTTATTTGCTCGTTCAATTGAGAAATGCAAACCGAGGCATACTGAAGTAGTGTTGGATGGAGACTCAAAAGGAGTAACTGCTGCACAGTCTGCTGTCTCCTATCCAATAACTGAGTATGAATGCGTGAATCATGTAAGCAAGCATTTGTATACCTTGCTCATGAACTTAGCGAAAAAAGAAAAACTTGGTGGTAAGAAATTTGGTGCACTTACACAAGCCAAAAATTTTGAAGCTCTCTTATTACATAGGACGGGCTATTAGGAACTGTAACTCAGTTGCTGATATGAAGCAATCAATTTTTGCAATACTTAGGCATTGTCAGAGCACGGATGAGAAACCCCAGCATAGCACCTGCCCAGATGGTTACAAAAGAGCTGTTGCCATGAATCAGCCAATCCCACCTCATAAAAAAATAAAATTACCACCTATCTCACCGAGAAAGTTTTGGGTGAGATGGTACCTGTTTACTTGAAATTGGCACTCTCAGAAACTTTAGCAAGGTGTCAAGGGGGGGAGACAAAATGCCAATGAATGTCTTCATTGTGTGCTGCGGAATGAATTACCAAAAATAAAATTCTTTACACTGAGAAGGATGAAATACAGTATTTACAGAGCAGTGGTCAAATTCAACATACGGGAAGCTGCACTGGGGAGAACAATAGGTGAGAACGGGGCCAAAAATGTGGAAACGAGAAAACGGATTGATAACAAGAGAAAATATTCATCGATGGTAGCACTGGAGACGAAATTAGAAGAGAAATTTAGGAAGATAAGGAGAGTGCAAGAGGGAGAGGCCAAGTTAGCAGCAGAGGGCGTTACTTACGGTCCCAGTATGGCACCACTAATCTAGTGGCACTGTGGCACTTCTTTGGTGAGCAACATCAATGAGAGGAGGGAAGGCGCCCACTGCTGGTAAAACAAAAGCCCTTTTCAATGATTTGACACTGTGATGACACCCCAGCAGTGAGGCTAAAAGGCCGATAAAGGCGTGGATGAGAGAGAAAGAGAAACACGCTGACAATATCACCATTCAACAAGATACCAAAATAAGTATATAAAGAGTAATAATTTCTATTAATATCGAAATATAAGAGTTTAGAATGTTGTATGTGAAAATAATACCAATTGTAATGTCAATAACCAAGGTACAGTGCACTAAAACGTTCAAACATCTTACTGAAAACTGTGAAGTGTGATTACTCAAAACAAACGTTTTGTGGTTTCAAATATTTGCTAAAATTCAAAAAATTTTTGATCATCTTAAAACTACTCATGTTAATGCACATTTGTCGTGCCTTTCTTGTGTAGTTAAGCTTTTTTTGATAAAATGATAAATAATATTGCTAGAGGGAATTCTATTAAAAAAAGGGGGCTATCGGCTATCTACCAATTTATCTCCATCTATATCATGATCTGTTTGAGAATTTAAGAAAAACTAAACTACATGTTGTTTGTATGATATTTGAGTATCTACATGCAAAAGTAGGCGAGCCAAGGATACAAAATAACACCGCAATGCGATTGTGACGGCGGACATACGGACGGAAGATGGACATACATATCGCGTTCTTATGCTAACATAAGTTGGCAATGGTAACATAATTGTACTCTGAGAATATTAGGTTGCTAAGTAAAGTACTTTTTTTTATTAATATTTTTGTGTTCTTAGGCAGTTATAAGCCCTTTTAGAGGGGGTTGGCAAGTATTTGCGGATTTTAACTATTCGCGGGGTGTGTGTGTGTTTGTGTGTCTGGAATGCATCCCCTGTGAATACAGGGGGTTTATATATATACATATATATTTTTATAT
This sequence comes from Macrobrachium rosenbergii, assembly GCF_040412425.1. Lineage (NCBI taxonomy): Eukaryota > Metazoa > Arthropoda > Malacostraca > Decapoda > Palaemonidae > Macrobrachium > Macrobrachium rosenbergii. The sequence goes on from NC_089776.1 coordinate 517,739, forward strand.
ATATATATATATATATATATATATATATATATATATATATATAATTTCCCACAGTGGGAGAGAGGGTGGATTACAAAGAAGCTGTTAAAGACAAAATGCATTTCCCACAGTGGGAGAGAGGGTGTACTACAAAGCTGTTAGACAAAATGCATTTCCCACAGTGGGAGAGAGGGTGTATTACAAAGAAGCTGTTAAAGACAAAATGCACTTCCCACAGTGGGAGAGAGGGTGGATTACAAAGCTGTTAAAAAGACAAAATGCATTTCCCACAGTGGGAGAGAGGGTGGATTATAAAGAAACTGTTAAAGACAATATGCATTTCCCACAGTGTGAGAGAGAGGGGATTACAAAGCTGTAAAAAGACAAAATGCATTTCCCACAGTGGGAGAGAGGGTGGATTACAAAGAAACTGTTAAAGACAATATGCATTTCCCACAGTGAGAGAGGGTGGATTACAAAGCTGTTAAAAAGACAAAATGCATTTCCCACAGTGGGAAAGAGGGTGGATTACAAAGCTGTTAAAAAGACAAAATGCATTTCCCACAATGGGAGAGAGGAGGATTACAAAGAAGCTGTTAAAGACAAAATGCATTCCCCACAGTGGGAGAGAGGGGGACTACAAAGTTGTTAAAGACAAAATGCATTTCCCACAGTGGGAGAGAGGGTGGATTACAAAGAAGCTGTTAAAGACAAAATACATTTCCCACAGTGGGAGAGAGGGGGACTACAAAAAGGTTGTTAGAGACAAAATGCATTTCCCACAGTGGGAGAGAGGGTGGATTACAAAGAAGCTGTTTAAAAAAACAAAATGCATTTCCCATAGTGGGAGAGACGGAGGATTACAAAGAGGTTGTTAGAGATAAAATGCACTTCCCAGAATGGGAGGGAGGGTGGATTACAAAGAAGCTGTTAAGAAGACAAAATGCATTTCCCACAGTGGGAGAGAGGGTGGATTACTAAGAAGCTGTTAAGAAGACAAAATGCATTTCCCACAGTGGGGGAGAGGGTGGATTACAAAGAAGCTGTTAAAAAACAAAATGCATTTCCCACTGTGGGAGAGAGGGTGGATTACAAAGAAGCTCTTTAAAAGACAAAATGCATTTCCCACAGTGGAAGTGAGGGTGAATTACAAAGATGCTGTTATAAAGACAAAATGCATTTCCCACAGTGGGAAAGAGGTGGATTACACAGCTGTTAAAAGGACAAAATGCATTTCCCACAGTGGAAGAGAGGGTGAGTTACAAAGAAGCTGTTATAAAGACAAAATGCATTTCCCACAGCAGGAGAGAGGTTGGATTACAAAGAAGCTGTTAAGACAAAATGCATTTCCCACAGTGGGGGAGATGGTGGATTACAAAGAAGTTGTTAAGACAAAATGCATTTCCCACAGTGGGAGAGAGGGTGGATTACAAATAAGTGCTTATAAAGACAAAATGCATTTCCCACAGTGGGGGAGATGGTGGATTACAAAGAAGTTGTTAAGACAAAATGCATTTCCCACAGTGGGAGAGAGGGTGGATTACAAAGAAGCTGTTAAAAACACAAAATGCATTTCCCAGTGGGAGAAGGTGGATAACAAAGAAGTTGTTAAAGACAAAGTGCATTCCCACAGTGAGGGAGAGGGTGAGGTTTACAAAAAAGTGCTTAAAAAGAAAAAATACATTTCCCACAGTGGGAGAGTGTGGGGATTACAAAAAAGTGCTTAAAAAGAAAAAAATGCATTTTCCACAGTGGGAAAAGGTGGATTACAAAAAAGCTGTTAAAGACAAAATGCATTTCCCACAGTGGGGGAGAGGGTGGATTACAAAGAAGCTGTTAAAAAGACAATGTATTTCCCACAGTGTGAGAGAGGGTGGATTACAAAGCAGCACTTAAAAAGACAAAATGCATTTCTCACAGTGGGAGAGAGGGGGTTACAAAGAAGTGCTTAAAAAGAGAAAATGCATTTCCCACAGTGGGCGAGAGGGTGTACTACAAAGAAGCTGTTAAAAAGACAAAATGCATTTTCCCACAGTTGGAGAGAGGGTGGATTACAAAGAAGCTGTTAAAGACAAAATGCATTTCCCACAGAGGAAGAGAGGGGGTACTACAAAGTTGTTAAAGACAAAATGCACTTCCCACAGTGGGAGGGAAGGTGGATTACAAAGAAGCTGTTAAACACTAATGCATTTCCCACAGTGGGAGAGAGGGGGATTATACAGAAGCACTTAAAAAGACAAAATGCATTTCCCACAGTGGGAGAGAGGGTGGATTGCAAAGAAGCTGTTAAAAAGACAAAATGTTTTTCCCACAGTGGGAGAGAGGGTGGATTAAAAAGCACTTAAAATGACAAAATGCATTTCCCACAGTGGGAGAGAGGGTGGATTACAGCTGTTAAAAACAAAATGCATTTTGTTTTCCACAGTGGGAGAAAGGGTGGTTTACAAAGAAGCTGTTAAAGACAAAACGCATTTCCCACAGTGGGAGAGAGGGTGGATTACAAAGCTGTTAAAAAGACAAAATACATTTCCCACAGTGGGGAGGAGGGTGGATTCAAAGAAGCTGTTAAAAAGACAAAATGCATTTCCCACAGCGGGAGAGGGTGGATTACAAAGATGCTGTTAAAAAGACAAAATGCATTTCCCACAGGAGGAGAGAGGTTGGATTGCGAAGAAGCTGTTAAGACAAAATGCATTTCCCACAGTGGGGGAGAGGGTGGATTACAAAGAAGCTGTTAAGAGACAAAATGCATTTCCCACAGTGGGAGAGAGGGTGGATTACAAATAAGTGGTTATAATGACAAAATGCATTTCCCAGTGGGAGAGAGGGTGGATTACAAAGAAGCTGTTAAAAACACAAAATGCATTTCCCACAGTGGGAGAGAAGGTGGATAACAAAAAAGTTGTTAAAGTGCATTCCCACAGTGAGGGAGAGGGTGGGGATTACAAAAAAAAAGTGCTTAAAAAGAAAAAATGCATTTCCCACAGTGGGAGAGTGTGGGGTTTACAAAAAAGTTATTAAAAAGAAAAAATGCATTTTGCACAGTGGGAGAAAGGGTATATTACAAAGAAGCTGTTAAAGATAAAATACATTTCCCACAGTGGGAGAGGGGTGGATTACAAAGAAGCTGTTAAAGACAAAATGCATTTCCCACAGTGGGAGAGGGTGTACTACAAGCTGTTAAAGACAAAATGCACTTCCCACAGTGGGAGAGAGGGTGGATTACAAAGAAGCTGTTAAAGACTAATGTATTTCCCACAGTGGGAGAGAGGGTGGATTGCAAAAAAGCTGTTAAAAAGACAAAATGTTTTTCCTACAGTGGGAGAGAGAGAGGGTGGATTAAAAAGCACTTAAAAAGACAAAATGCATTTCCCACAGTGGGAGAGAGGGTGGATTACGGCTGTTAAAAACGAAATGCATTTTGTTTTCCAATGGGAGAAAGGGTAGATTACAAGGAAGCTGTTAAAGACAAAATGCATTTCTCACAGTGGGAGAGAGGGGGATTACAAAGAAGCACTTAAAAAGACAAAATGCATTTCCCACAGTGGAAGAGAGGGTGTATTACAAAGAAGCTGTTAAAATGATAAAATGCATTTTCCCACAGTAAGAGAGAGGGTGGATTACAAAGCTGTTAAAGAAAAAATGCATTTCCCACAGTGGGAGAGAGGGTGGATTACAAAGAAGCTGTTAAAAAGACAATGTTTTTCCCACAGTGTGAGAAAGGGTGGATTACAAAGAAGCACTTAAAAAGACAAAATGCATTTCCCACAGTGGGAGAAAGGGGGGATTAGAAAGAAACTGTTAAAAAGACAAAATGCATTTCCCACAGTGGGGGAGAGGGTGGATTATTACAAAGGAGCTGTTAAACAGACAAAATGCATTTCCCACAGTGGGAGAGGGTGGATTACAAAGAAGCTGTTAAAAAGACAAAAAGCATTTCCCACAGTGGGAGAGGGGGATTACAAAGAAGCTGTTAAAAAGATAAAATGCATTTCCCACAGTGGGAGAGAGGGTGGATTACAAAGAAGTGCTTAAAAAGACAAAAAGCATTTCCCACAGTGGGAGAGAGGGTGGATTACAAAGAGGCTGGTAAAAAGACAATGCATTTCCCACAGTGGGAGAGAGGATGGATTACAGAGGCTGTTAAAAAGACAAAATGCATTTCCCACAGTGGGAGAGAGGGTGGATTACAAAGAGGCTGTTAAAAAGACAAAATGCATTTCCCACAGTGGGGAAGTGTTGTACACAGGAAGAGCAGTGAAAATTACAAAATGAATTTCCCACTGTGGAGGAGTGTTACACTGGAAGAGAAAGCTGTGAAAATAACTGAATTTCCCACAGCCTAGGAATGTTACTGGAAGAGAAAGCTGTGAAAGTAACAAATATGTATATCCCACAGTGGGAGAGGGTGGGTCTCAAAGAAAGCTCTCAATATGACAATGCATTTCCCACAGTGGGTAAGTGTGAGGTAGAGAGGACAAGCAACGAAAAGGACAAAAATGAGTTTCCCACAGAGGAGGAATGTGTTACACAGAGATGAATCTGAAAATGACAAAAATGCATTTCCCACAGTGCGATAGAGGTGTGTTACACATGAATAGAAAGGTGTGAAAAGGACAAAAATAAATTTCCCACAGTGGAGAAGCTGCTGCACACTGGAATCGAATGTTGTGAAAATTATGCACACATTTCCTACAGTGGGGGAGTTATGTTATCAACAGGAAATGTATGGAAGCTGTGAAAACAGCAAATGAGAATTTCCCACAGTGGGACATTTTCCTGTTATTAATGTTCACTTGAACACTTCTGACGCCATCTGTTTCTCTCGCCGGAAACTCTGACTCAAAGCAGTACTGGGCACTCCCATGTTCAGTGGCAGTCCCCCACTTCCCCCTCCAGAATGAATGGTCCTAGACCATATGCAAAAGATGGGTTGAGTGGGGTAAAGGCTGCCCCCCACCTTTTTCTTGCTTGTTACCTATCATAGCAACTCAATCAGCTGATCAGCGCAGCAACACCATCAGCCTGAGGCTTTCTGTCCAAAGCAGCCAGGGAGAACGAGAATGGGACACAGCCAGCATGCATTTTTCTCCCTTGGACACATTTGAGTCTGCTGCTCTATCAGGGATGTCCTGCACAGACATCTTGTCAGTGTTTTCACTACAGATACTTTATATGAGAACCAAGCAATACCTTGCACTGCAATCCAGACTTGAAAACTTAATTGGGGAACAACTGCACTTTATTCAAAAATGGCGTGCGAGGTAAAAGGCCCACCACGGCTTGGGCTTCTTGCCCAAGCGGGAGCTTTTTATCCCATTGGATGAATTTCTACTCACTTTCTATAATTTTCCTTAGTACAGTATAAATATTAATTAGTCGTTCTATGTCTTTGGTAACTATATTAACAAATGTGTAATGTATATGAACTACAACTGATTTAGGGGTGTGTTTTTTTTTCAACTTCTTAGTTTTGACCTTTTTTCCTTCATTTCAGGTGAGAAATACCACGCAACTATAAGAGGGAAAACAATGAGTGCTTCTCATGGGGTAAATGTGCTGCAGGATGTGCTTCAAGCACTTGAGGGCAGCAAACCACTAAAAACTGACACAAAGTTATGGAAGCCCATGCAAGAAAACTCTGAGGAGACATCCAGATGGAAGAGTAAACAACCCAGGTGCTTTATTTATTACTCAGCCATTTCAGACCCCATTTTGATGAAAAACAAGAAGCCATTTTAGTGGGTCATATTCAAGATATGGAGGCCTCACAACTACTGATGTTTGCCCCCTTGCTTTTGAATTTGCAGAAATGAAGATTCCAAACAGATTTTGTAAATCTTCAAAGATGGCAGGAAAAGATTGGCTGGCAGGTTTTCTGCAAAGAAACCCACAATTGTCATTATGGAAACCTGGGCAAAATCCTGTCAATTTTGTGGCAACTAAAGAGGCAAGATCAGCTGGACGTATATTATTATTAATAAGATAGTTTAACCAGACCAACCAGTGGTGAACGAGGACAGACTACAACTGTTATTTGTGCAATGAATGAAGCTGGAGTTTATCTTCCTCCTCTGTTTCTATTTGCCCATAAAAGGATGACTCCACTACTTATGATCGGCAGCCCACCTGATTCAATTGCAAGATGCACAGCAAATGGAAGGTCTGATGCTGATTGTTTCAGGCTGGCTACATCACTTTGTCGAAATTGTTAAGCCAGGTCAAGCAGAAAAGCACATTATAATTGTAAATGTGCCACACAGTCACAACTTTGCCTGCTATTGACTTAGCAAGAGAGAATGGAGTAATTTTGACAACTCTGCCTCCTTATTGCACTCATAAGCTATGACCACCTGGTGTTTCATACTTCAAGTCATGTAGGCTAAGGCTGCTTACAACAGAGCGGCAGATAACTTGCAAATCCAGGAAAGTGCATTACACAATATAATGTAGCTGACATATCTGCCAGTGCATTCATGAAGTCAGCTACTATTGATAAGGCTGTAACTGGCCATTTAATGATGACATATTCATAGATGAAGATTTCATAGCAGCAAAACTCACCAAGGAAGAACCATCCAACAGTTCCAATTCCAATGAGGTGGGTGGGCACTCCAATCAAGTCAGGTGCTGGGATAAACCCTGATGCTGCATCACTTCAATGTTTCTCTTTCTCAGCCACAATATGCACAACCAAGCACATCAACAGAAAATGAAGCAAAGCGAGTGCTCAAAGATCTCTGCAGCCCTCCCAAACCTACTGAAAAACGAGCCAGGAGAAGGAAAGTTCAAAAAGCTGAAGTCATAACATCAAAATCCTACAAAAAGCAACTTCTTGAGGTCAATAAGTGTTCTCTGTTGCTGCAAAAAAATAACCATCAAAGAAAAACAAGAGGATTCCAAGTCCTGTTTCTTCTGAAGCTGAAGAATGGCCTTGTCTGGTATGTGGAGATCCAATTCACTTCCAGTAAACCCTCTGAAAAATGGGTGCAGTGCAATTCATGTAAAAATTGGTCCCATGAAGAATAAAAACTTGGATTAGCTTGGCATAGGCTACATGTCATAACTGTGAAGCAGATGAAGACTAATGAAGGTCTGAAACTTCTACAGCCGTCATCTTGATCTGTTGAAGAAGTCGCTCTAGTCTTCTACTAGGATGTTCTTGCTATTACTTTCATGTAAAGGAAATGAGTCTTCCTTTTATACTTGTGTCAATCTTGTGCTTTTGTAAAAGAAATTTATAATTTGTTTGTTTTATTTGTGCCATGTAAAGAAAGTCACTTTATTTTTACTTGTGCTATTATTGCTGTCATGTATATATAGGAAATGTCACTCATTTCAGTTCCTATGAACACCAAAAAGTTCCCATTTTTTACAAAAAACTAAGAATTTTAAGTTTAATTAATAGCTGTATATATTTCAAGAGTACATTTTTTATATTTAGCAAAAATATTCACCTATTTTTCAATATACACAATTGTTTTCATGAAGTACAATATCTAAGGGAGGTTATGGGGCAAAAAGCCCCCACCCTGGACTTCCTACCCCAACCATGGGTAAAAGGCTCCTACTGTTCTTAAAAATTAAAATAATGTTTTTACTCTCTTAAATTGATGTTTTTACTATCTTAAATTGCCGGTTTTACTATCTTGAACTGCTGTTTTTACTATCTTAAATTGCTATTTTTACTATCTTAAATTGCTGTTTTTACTTTCTCCAATTGGGTATTATTTTACAATAGTTCCAACTCATTCTATAATAATTATAGTATTATAGATGCATTTTGCATAAAAAATAATTAAACTGTCTCTGAATACTTTTTGGGGACATTCACCATATCCCAGACATGAATGTGTTTATATAATCCCCAGCCTCAAAAAATTTCCAAGTATTTTGTTTACTTTAACACAGACACAGTTTGTGCTCTGATGCAAGTTTGTTTTTGTTTAGAACTGCATTGTGGTTCTGATGCAAATTTTCACCCTTAAAATTGCATTGTGGGCAGATAAGTGTTATGTCTAGGAGTCACGTGACCTGGTGAAAATCTCACAGGTGTCAAGACATTTTCACTTGTCATTTGGTTCAAGTCTGTCATAGAGTGAGGCTATGTCCAGTCTCTGTTCATCTTGTAACTTTGATTATTTTCACTTAATTCACCATTTCTTTGAAAATGAAACGTGATGCACTGATTTTTTAAGACAACATGGAGTGTTACCTGCAGCAGTACAGTTCAGTTTTAAACCAATTTTTACTTGAAGCTGCTAAATTATATCCACCTTTAAGTGACACTCTGCCACCATCACCACCTAGGGAATCATTTTCTGACGACGACGACGATGACACTGTAGACGAGCCACAACCATCTTGTTCTGGATATAACCCATCAAAATGTTTGTGTCCATCCAATTAAGGTAAATTTATAATTTTTAAAATAATATTGTAACATGATTTACCTCCTGTAACCTGTGGCTAGCGCAACATTACGTCTTGCCTGCATAGCCTATATGAGCTTGCCAAGAATCTTTATAAATGTGGATAAGGCGCGAAGAGCCGTTCCGCCACCCCATGCTGGTTAAGGGATGTTAGGCTACATTACACTAGCCTACGTTGCCTGACTAAGGTTTGGTAGGTATGCTATGATTTACCTCATTTTATTCCTTAATTCAAATGCTGTTTTGTGTTGATGGTGATTTATCCCACCCAAAACACTGCATTCCTAAAGGGTCCTCAACCCTGTTGGATGTAATAGGGGTGTATAGGCTAGAACAACTCATTTCCCTGATGTATTACTATCATAACCAATCAGAACACATTAAAACACACATGAAAATACATAATTACTTTAGAAAAATGGAGTTGGAACTGTTGTAAAAATTTACCTGAAATTGCTAACAAGCCTTCATGATTATCATCGCTGATACACCAAGAACAAAGCTCTCTAGAAACACCTTTATTAGGCCAGTGGCTGCAATACAGTACTGTGGACAATATAAGCATTTCTTCTCAAGGGGGTTCTCACAACACTCTGCCCCAGCACTTAAAATCTCGGCAACAGAACAGGATTTCCCAGGGGTTTGAACAAAAGCTCCTCTGCACTCTCATCATGCATAGGCTATCACACACACCCCAGATCACACCAGGCAATGATACTGCTATGGGGGGGGGAACCCCAGTCAGAGGCTTGGCCCCCCGGTTGAAATTGCCAAACCCTGAGAAATGAATGGATACAGTTACAGCAGAGGCTTTTAACACAAATGACCTGTCTGTTGATGATATTTTGATCCAACTTCATGTTATCAACTTATGCAAGAAGTGACTGAAACTGCAGTTACAGTCTGCAATGTGTGCAGCGCAGGTTGCTATTGCAGCTGCTGCTCAGAGTGCATTTGCAGCAGCACAGCTGAAGAAGAGTGGATGGCACACACTGAAACCTGGAAGGGATTTTGGAGGGAGATGATGACAGGCCCTGTTTTGACATATTCACATGACCAGCATATTATATATATCTACTGCAGTTGAGAATGAACACTTGATCAAGTAAATGATGCAGTATTTGATGGTATATACAGTGTTTGCAGAGAGTACGTAAGAGTGGAGGAGGAATTGAAAGCTGAGATTATGTGTCATTTCATTTCAAATATATATATGCAGGTTTACTCACTACTGCTCTTACGCCTGTTATTTCCTTCATTCACATGCACACACACATTTGAAAATAGCATATTTCACCAATTACAGAACTGGGTCTTTGGTTTCGAGTCATTTCCTCTGCATCAACCCCAAATATCTTGGTCCAGCCTAACTCCCCCCACCAGATGGAATGTCAGAGTTGCCCCACTGACACCACACAAACGACGACATCCAAAGACGGCCTCCAGCAAGAGAGGCTCCTCATATTTCACACAGGATACATCGGACATTGCCATGCTTCGTGAAACGAGTCCCTCCCCTCCCCTCCCCTTCCTCTGCCTGAGGGAGACGACGAGGGAATCGGCAGAGAACGAGTCTCGTCACGGGAACGAAAACGACGCAGGCTCTGGAAGCGCCCTTCCTCCCTCGGCGGGCGACTTCAACGCCCTCCCTCGCCTCCGCACAAACGTTTCCCGAAGCAAACGTCGCCTACTCCACACCACGACCCCCTGTTTCTGGGCATAGGCCTACGATACTTCGAGGTGGCGCCTACCGAAGCAGGAATCTAGGCTAACACGATCTCTCTCTCTCTCTCTCGTCTTATATACACGTCAAAAACAATACAGGCATGAAGACACAGGCTGTGGTTTGAAAAGCTGAAACGAAGCAGAATTCCCTTCAAATCGAGGCCTAGGCAAGAGGGCCTGCTAAGCTGCCGTCGAGTCCCCTAACCCAGTTTCCATAGACTAGGCCTACGTGCAAAGTACTTACCGATGTCTCCTCCAGGCGACTGCCCTCTCCTCTCCTCCTGCAGTCTGAAGAACTTCTCTCTGCCACTTCAGCCTGAAGTTTCCCTCCACCAGCGGCAGGCGCCACGACCAACGTGGAGGCTTTGGAAACTTCCTGCCTCCTTTTTCTTCACTCCCGGTCAAGATTCCATCCCGGGGGAACCGCTAAGGAGGAAGAACACCAACCACACGCCCACCTACATCACAACAACAAAGGCACCACAAGTATGAACGAGCTGAAAATGAACACGAGCACCGCGACCTTACACAACCTTTCACGACACCGGCTCACACTACACTGGCTGAGCTCATTGCTGCAGCTGCTCCTCAGGCAGGGCTGCCAGACTTTGCTGACCAAGTTATCGTACAGATACTTCAAAATTTTCGTTTCTCTACCAAAATTATCGTAAAAATATATGGTATTCATGTGAAAGTTATCGTATATTTTACCCTTATATCTATGCTCTACAGTAATATGATGGTAGTGTATAATAATGGCAGAATCCTTATCAACACAACATTTCTTGGTATCAAAATAAATACATGTCCAACTTTTATACATTTGTCATGTTTAAGGAAAAATAGTTTGAATTGAATTGTTGGGTAAGATTGTGCAATCTTACTCAACAAACAAAGCATTATTCAAGAATAGGGACCCAATCATCTGTCAACGCCAAATAACGGCTATGTTACGGGTTCTTAATGATAATGTCAAAATTGCCATTTAGTCCCCTTGAATAAAATTTCCTAGTTTTTCTTGATTACTTATTTTGATGTATTTCCCAGTTTCTATGAAAATACGCTGATATCATTATTTTTGCTCCACAGAAGAAGTTTTTATTATATTAACTATAGCAATGAGTTGGTATAAATTAGTACATTGATATTCAAAGTAATAAAACACATTTTTTGCAAATTTTGCCCATCTCTATAAAATTAGATGACGTATGATTACAGTGTGTCAAACTTCTTCCTGAGGAGAATATATATGTTATTTTCTTATTGTAAGGGCACATGCCAGTGATTTAAGCTTGCCTTCTGGACGAAACCCCCTTTTTTTGTATGTTGGGTTACGATTAAAGCACTTAATGTTTGTTTTTAAATTGATGTTTTGTTACGTAACCCTGTAATTTTGTAGATGTGACACCTGTGTTAAGCAATATACTCTTCCCGAGTTTTCCCCTAGGGTGTAAATGTGAAGCTCTGCCTGTTTAGCAGCAAACTCCAGGAAGGCAAGTAAAGGAAGAAGTTCTTGTAGAATCCAGCCCCATCACCTCGTGAACTGTCGTCGCCATAGCAGTAACTTCTTCATAAGAATATTCTGAAATCCCTTTTTTGGCCATTTATGTTTTCCTCTATCGAAGTAACGTAACGTTTTGTAAAATTTTGCAGTAATGTGTTAATGTTTCATGCTTCTTAACGTAACTTTGATGATTGTTGTGTTCTTTAAATAATTATGTGTTAAACTTTTAAATGCGTATTTGTGAACCCGTGTGGCATCACCCAAAAAGAATTGGTGCAGGAAATATAGTTGATTGTTTCTTAACTGCACTTTTGTTGGATAAAAATGCAATGTTTCTTGACTTCATGGTATATTTAAGTTAGTAAACTCCTCAGCACTGTAACGTGGTCTCATTCAAAGCTAGTGTAGGAGGGCTTAAGGTTGAATGAAATCGTACCGAATGTGGCCCTAAAACTTTAAAGTTTCACCACAGATAAGCTGAGGGTAGTTACCATTAGTTTATTAAACAGGTTACCAATTTGTGGTACAGTGTTGACGAGCCAACATTTTGGAGGGCGGGTGAGATGCAATACTGTTCACATGACTTGCCAAAACATAAACAACAGATATGACTCAAACTTAGACAGCGTGCCCAATAATATTCATATAATGATTACTTATAAAATCTAGATCACAACATTCACATATTGTTACAGTCTACTCTTACAGTTCTTATGGCTCATAGTAAACGAACACAATGTTCTCTAGCATTGCGTAATTCTATCATAAATATGCACAAAGCCAACGTCCCGAAAGCGAATATAGCTCGACAACTGCACGTGCGCAAAACAACTGTTTGTTTATTGTTGGATAGAGAGGGGAAATGATTCTGTCAATGTGAACCAAAGAGAGCGACCAGGGCGATCGCGCCACACTCGTCGTCATCCATTATCTAATACAACTGTAATAGAGAGGGAAGTAGGTCTTCAAGTTTCGAGCCAAACTACATTAAATTTTTTATTATGTATATATCACATCGTTCATTAAACTTCATACCTTTATTTATTGGTTACATCACTTCATTTTATTTATTAATCATTTCCTTCATGAATTCATAACCTTAACATAATTTATTTTCTCTTCATCACGGCGCTGAAAGGCATTTGTCGAGTTTTCGACTCAACAGAAACAGTTCTGCTGATGGAATACGTCTGATGACGTCACATGAAAGGTCTCATGTTTCATATTTATGTTTCTTTGATTCCACTCGGTTGTTAATTGGAACTGATACATAATTCATTATTGGAATGATTGCTATTGTGTTCAATAGAAGGTATTTCCCATTTTCTTAAGATTATCAGTTTTGTACAAATAAGCCAGTTTCGTTTGGGAGCCGTGTTCGGAGTTCGGACATGACTTAGACTCAAGTATTATTGAAGTTGTTATTTATTGAGATTCATCATTAATTGGGTTATTAAATCTTTGATATTGTTAAATCATTTAATTTTTTCATCTAGAAATGCCCACCCGCCTTTTACTATCTTATGGCCAAGCATTTATTTCATTGTATTGTTTATGGTCACTTACTAACAATGTGTTTTGATTAAGAAGGCTGGGAGGCAGATGAGATGAGATCCCCAAAATTTGTGTTGTTGCCAGCCAGTATTTAGTACTGTTAGCACTCATTATTTTAATCTTAGTATCATATAGACAGTAATGCATTAATGGTAGGGTAGCGGTGAGTATGTTGTGACGTAGTCATCGTTCCCGTTATTGTATGAGAGCCTTAATATAGGATAGCTTATACCTTTATAGCTTTATGGCAGATTATAGTTGCTGTGCATCTTATTTCATATTTTGATCTGTTGATCGCTTTCAGGCTCGAAAGTCAGCCAGCATTGTAGGCCTCACGTGGAAGCACAGCCTAGACTGAGTACTGTACAAGGTTAGGCCCAGGTGCCTGTTGTTAGACTGATACCCGTGCCAGCGACTATTTACCGGCCCCAGGGGCGGATGGTCACGGTAAGTTCCAATCCATTGTTTACTTTGCCGACCCATTCCAGTCCTTACGCTAATCTTCCTTGAATTTGGAATTGTTCTTTTGTTGTGTAGCCCCGTATCTTCGGCATGAGGTTAGGCTAGCCATACGAGAAGCCTGCTAGCCCAGTACTCTAACCTTTCCGTTGTAGCCATCCTACACTAAATTGTCATATTTACTCATTTATGTTCATGAAGAGTGTCGTGTCGCCTGCCGAGGACTGTAATGGGTCGGAATCTTAATTGCTCTTTGAAATGTCGATGATAATAGGCCTCGTCCCTATGTTAATAAAAAGAAGTTTTATACGTACTTTATTCCGTGTGTCCGCGCATGATGCTTTGTGGTTGATTGCATTCTTTCAGGAGGCATTGTTGGCACTTCCTGAAAGATATATAGATGGTCAGGCAGATTTACCTACCCTCATTATAACCTGTGTTGCAAACAAGTTGTCAGTTGATTGGCCCACCCTGCATTGTAAGGTATGTAAATGGACCTTTGTTGATGTGCTGCAACTCTTTTCCTAGTTACCTAATGGAAGTATTACATACCCTCCTTGTTATCCGGGAAATATTTAACATCTTGTTTGTTCCGACACAATATACAAACCCTCGGTCCTTTACATTAGGGATTACTTTCAGGCGTAGGCTGGAAACGGCCGTTAAACTCTTGAGCAAGGTGGTTAGGCAGTAACTACCTCCAGGTAGGCGGGGATACCCGCCTGCCCGGATGTAAACATTCCAGTTTGCTTTCGGCCGTCAGCCGTTTTTCGTTCTCTCTGCCTGACTGTCGTTAAGCTCTTATTATCCCGGTGGGATCTTTCTGTATTTTTGTTTATATATACGTGTGTTTGATTTTTATTATTACAAACCCACGATTTGTGATAACCTTGCGTAAGCCGTCCTTCCCTGCCTGTGTCTTGGGTTTGATGGCCAAGGGCGTAACTGGAGTAGCGTAACCAAGTGGTAATGCTTCTCTCCAGCGGCCCTTTACGTAAATACTGAAGGCGCCCCTGTACTTTCAGAGATATAGTTTGGGACACAATATCTTCACTCCCCTACATCCATCGGGACGTAAGAGTTAGTTCCTTCTTGGGCTTCCGCCTCCGTGTGTAAGGGCATCACTAATCTCTTCCTACTTGTGCTGAGTGTTACTTGCTGCCTGCGCTTAGAGATTTGCGGGCCGAGTGGGAGGTTACGGGCGTCGTCGATAAGTTCCGCTTCCACGGCGCCCTTGGTGGTCTCCCCTCCATCCTTTTTTCTCTTCCCATAGGTTCTTCCTTCTCCCCTTAGTAGATCTCTCTCCTTCGCCCTCTTCACTCGCTTAAGGTGATGGGCTAAGACCGGGGGGGAGCGATCGAGCGACCTTTGTCTAGAGTACTCCACCTGCTGCGTGGGCTGTTCCCCTTGTAGCAGGAGGAGCCTCCCTCTACTAATCATCTTTGTTTTTCTTTCAGGTTGACAGTGAGCATCGCAGACACAGCAGTAGTTGGCTGGATATATCAAGAATATCTTGCATGAAGCAGTCCTGACATTCATTCAGTGTTGCTTCGGGATCGACCACAATACCTGATTAGATGACATATTTCCACGTCAGGATCGCTCTGACTGTTCCCGCCGATGTAGATCGATCGCTGTCATTGCTGGTTTTCATGTATGCTGTTGCAATGCTTCCTGCGTATCTGTGGTCCATCTGCTCCTGCTGTTCCCTGTGTTATGCTCTTGTCAACTCGACGACAGTCTGTGGGCTGCTCTCCTGGTCTCCTGCCGCAGCCGCCCTGATCGCTCCTGTCGCTGCTGGTGACTTTCAAATGACATTCTGTCCGTTGCAGTAGCTCCTGCCTTCCGAACCACTAACGTAGCTCCTGCATTGGATGTCCTGATCGTGCCCGCTTCTTCTAGTGATCATGCCCGGGGCCGCTTCCGTTGTGTTCCTGCCAGCTGCCCTGGAGGTTACGATGTCTGCCATCCTGTAGAAGATGTTGGCATGAAAGGGAAGGAAGTCACCTTGTGGAAGTGACGTTCCTGGCCGTTGCAATAGCTCCTGCCCTGCGAACCTTTGCCGTAGCTCCTGCATTGGCTGTCCTGATCATTCCTGCCGCTTCTGGCGGTCGTCCCCGATGCCGCTTCCGTGCGTTCCTGCCAACTGCCACAGAGGTTACGATGTCCGCCATCCTGTAGAAGATGTCGGCGTGAAGATGTAGGAAGTGGTCCTGTTGAGGTGATGTTCCTGGCCGTTGCAGTAGTCCCTGCCTTCCGAACCGAGCTCCTGCATCAGCTGTCCTGATCATACCTGCTGCTTCTTCTGGTGGTGGTGTCCTGGCTGCGTCTGTTGTGTTCCTGCCGGACTACCCTGGAAGTTACGATGTTTCGTGTCCACCGTCCTGTAGAAGATGTTGGAGTGGAGGTGAAGAAAGCCGCCTTGTGGAAGTAGCCGCCGTCTTCTTCATCTTATCTTCGATTTTGTCTTCTCTTCGATTTTGTCTTCTGCTGCGTCTTCCCTTCCTCTCCTGAGGTCCAAGGGGGTCCTGAGAATCGGACAGACCTCCATCGGCCAAAGGAGAGGAATGCTGCTTCTTCCCCTTGATGCCCTTGGACGTCTAGGGACTGCCTCCTTCCGAGGAGGCAGTGGGTCTCTCGTTGGCTCTTCCCGACCTTCGGGTTAGGAAACTGATTGGCATAGCCCTGGGTTTTGTGTTTCAGAAGCCGGGGGCACACAGACCTCAGTTTGCGATCCCGTTCCCGAGTCTTAGAGGTTCTGCCTCTATGATGGGGGCTGCTTCGGGCGCTTGTTCGCGAGCTGCTCCGAGTGCTCGAGATTCTATGGAATATCGAGTATCCCGATCTGGTCTGGAGAGATTTTCCTGGGCCCAGTTCGGGAGCAGTGCGAGAGAAAGGGCCGAGGCACCCAGGTGTCTCGGCTCTTCTTCCTGCCAGCACCGCAAGCGCTCCCCGAGTGTTTGCCAGTGCTCGGTCGGGTTCCCAGCCTGGTGTCTCGATCCTGTCGGTTCGAACATCAGAAGAAGCAGGGAAGAAATTCACTTTGGGAGTCCTGCGGGACTTCTAAGGGTCTGACTCTCTTCCGGGAGACAAGTTTCTCTCGTTGGCTCTTCCCGCTCTCGGGCGGGAACCGATTCGCATTCTCCTGTGGGATCTTGCGTTTCGGGGGCCGCGAGAGCGCGGCCTCTCGAGGCCATGCCTTCTTTGCCAGTCTTGGAAGTGTGCGTCTAAGACTGGTTCTGTGCTTGGCTCTTTCGATCTAATAGGAAACAAAGCAGCCGCTCCCGATTTTTGGAAGTCTCATGGGTAGCTTGAATTCTATGAATCACGAGCGCTCTCCTTACGAGAGGTACAGGACGAGAGAAAGTGCCGAGACGCCCGGGTGTCTGGATGCCGAGACGCCAGGTGTCTCCATACTGCCTGCCAGCTGCTTCGGTTGCTCGGGCAGGCTTCATTCTTGTGTCTCGAACTTTAGGGTTCGAGCATGCAAGATAGCAGACACAGAATTCCCCTTTGAACCTTCTTCTTGAGGGGCCTCGGCCTCGAAGGAGTTTAGAGTTTGGGAAACTAGCAATTGTTCACAGCAGATGTGTCCGGCCTGCCTAGTTATGATTGTGTTCGCGCAATTGGCTCAGCTCGGCCCCCGGTCGCACTTACGAAACTGACTCGGCTTGCCAGACTGGCTCGGCTCGCCCCGCCTGCCTCCCAGTCCGCCGCACACCAACCAGCTGGATCGCGTTCGCGTGATCGGCTCGGCTCGGCTCGGCCCTACTCGGTTTTTTCCGATTCAGGTTCTCGGCTATGTTCGAGTGAACTTTTTGCTCTTCCCAGGAAAGCGCTTTGCTGCGGCACAAGTGCTCTTTTTTCCCCGTGTAGCAGTAATCTCCTTCGGTTGATTATCGCTCACGATCCGCCTCTCCTGCTTATCTTACTGGCAGGACAGGTAGGGATACTCTTTCCTCCTCACCTGTTCTCTTCTCCTCTCGGTTGTTCCGAGAGGCGCGAGACAGACAGAGAGAGCTCTGACGAAATTTTCTTTTGGAGTTCGGCTGCCTGGCGTGCTTTGGGTATTGGTCCCCCGATTCTCTCGTATTATAACCAGGTAGCCGAGGACGGTTTCATGGGATCTGTCAAGGTCTCCCTCCAAGGGAAGAGGTACAGGAGTTTCACGCGTCGGAAACAGCGAGGGTCTTCCTCTTCAAATTAAGATCGCCCCCGTGTTCTCGGAGAATCGGCGCGAGGATCCCCGGGACAGGACTGCTGCTCCCCCAATGAATAACCTTCATCACTCGCAACCCTTGCAGTTTCCAAGGGACCGAGAGTGTCAGGGACCGCCGCGGTTCTGGCTTCCGAGAGCGTTCTTGACCTGATAAATTCTTTTCTTCGAAGGAGTTAATTCAGGTCGAGACCCCAGACCCCTGCCTTGACAGAATATGAATTCTTCCAGGGTCTTGCTGACTGCAGTTTTTTTGGCAATTCTGATGCTAAGAAGAAGGACTTTGTCCCAATTCGGATCTCCGGTTTCGTAAGTCCCGAGTTGGCTCGACCCTTGGGAACAAACCCTTTCTTGGTTCTGCCTTTCTCTTTCAGAGATTTGCCAGATACCCCGGTAATCAAGGTTCCCACCAGGGCACTGACTTGTCCTTTGGACAATGGCCAAGAACTTTGGGTCTTAGTCATCTCAACTCGACCTTGAGTTCAAGCCAGCCCCCCTCAACTCCTTAGCTAAGAAGTCCTAGGCTTCAGAAGAAGATTGCAACTGCTGATGCCTGGACGAAATGATACTTATCGAGTCTCTGGAACTGACAGCGACATTGCCGAGACCTGGGAATGGATTCCTTCAGAAGTATCTATTCCCCTTAGGTCTCGGCAATTCTTTCCATCGAACTTCCATCCCTCCACCTCTCCTGTGCTCCCGATTCGGGAAATGCCAGCCGGCTAGAGCTAATTGCCTCGGTACCCTGTCATCTTGCAGAAGCTTCCCCATGGTGGAGAATGGAAGTCTGCTTCCTTTCCTCCGTTCTTTCCTCTTCGATGTATGAGGAAAGAGTTAGGCTAATGCTTGATTGAAGGAACCTTCGAATATGCTTGCATATTCCCCTCACATCTTTTGTGTACTTACGGATTCACAGATTGAGGAATAGGCGCACACTGGTAAGACCTTGTCTTGAATTTGTGTGACCGAGACGATTAGTACCTTCTCATCACCGTCCTGGGCTCAGGGCAGCCTTTTGGCCGTCTGAGAATTCAGGATGGGTTTTGCGGCACTCACTGGTTTCGTTGAACAACAAAACTACAGTAGTGGCATTTGTCGACAAACAAGGGGCAATCGTTTTTTCCTCCTGTTTCATCTCGACATTTGAAGGTACTCGAGTGTTGTTCTATTGCACACTCGGCAGCTCAATTAACCAGATGCATTCCTGGTGGGGATGTATTGGTAGGCAAGCCTGGCCTCGGGTTTGAGTGATCGGGACGGAACATGCTGCTCACTCTTTCTTCACGAAGATTCATGCAGAGACTGCTGGACTGAGAAATCCCTACCGCCCTTCTGTTGCCTCCCTGCACACAAGTCGGTAGTTTTTTGTTGCTCCTTCATACCAGACCAAGGGCCGCTCTGTTGAGGCATGCTGTCTTTTGGTGAAAACTCGATATTGACGTTTTTTCCCTCCGTATTTGTCCGTTTCGCTAGGGGTTCACAAACATTGCTCACCCCAAGTTACAGACAAATACTTGAAGACTTCGCCTTCATCCGACCTGATTGCCGAGGCATCGAGAAGAATTCCGCTTGACCCATCCTCCTGTGCAGCTACACAAGAAGCGGTTCTTGAGGCAGTACATCCCTGTGTGTTCAGGACTGGGAGACTTTCCAGCTTTCCTTGCAAGCACAGGCTTTCTCGCCGAGAGGCAACGGATATAGCTGGATATCCCTTACAGTCCTCTGCAACACTGTCCCAGGGACTGGATCCGTCTTCGCTGGTGGTGTCGTTGTCGGAACTTCTTCTTGGGTCAGAGCCGCTCGTCAAGTGTGGACTTCCTCATCTTCTCCGCCGAGGGCTGCTTCTCTCCCTTTCATTTGTGAAGAACGTAGGCCCTTGCGACCTAGTCTTCTATCTGAATTAGCCTTCGTCTCCTCAGTCGAGCGTTAGCTACGGACAAGAAGCTTCTTCAGTTGTGCTCTCCCAGGGAACTGTTTCCTGGGTGGCATGTGACTCTCGTTTAGGGTTCCTGTCCGTGCTCTGCACGCGCCCTACGAGAGTCATCGGATGGAGATATACCCTCGTAGGACCATCTCTCATCTTACCCTGGCCTTGGCGTAGAAGATGGAAGAACAGGGATGGGGATCATACCTCGACTCCTTCTCGGATGTCGTAGGTGGACTCCGAACCCATTGGCATCGACTGTCGGGTTCCAGTCCTTCTTGTTCCCCTCCTCCTTAGACTTGGTATCGATGATCCAGATCATTCGTTACTTTGTCCTATTGGGAGCTGTGGTACTTTCCGAAAGGCTCGACATTCCTAACCTAGATGTCGTCAACGTTTTCACTAGTACTGTCTCTCCCAAGGAAGAAGTGTCTAAGGACACATCTTCCTCCTGACTTCGTGAAGCGATTAAAGGAGGTACTTGGCAGCTGACGATGACGATACCTTTACCTTTCACCCGAGAGCTCACGAAGTCGATGGCTTGGTCCATCCCTCACATTCCGGAAGTTTCTGTCGGTCTGGAAGCAAGATGTGGTCTCTTAGACCACACTCTTGTCTTCTTCCTTCGGTCTTGCCCACAGGCCCTTGGAACCCTTTTTCCTTGGGTCTCTGGTGGCTGCTCAACAAGTTGTGTTGTCTTACCCGGCTCCTTCAAGAGGACGAGTAGCATCTCGCCTAAGGCGTTGGTTCTGGATGTGAGAAGGATTCTGAGAGTGACTGACCTCTCTTCCTCCTCCTTCCCCGTCCTCTAACTTCTCCTTATGGATGAGAATAGGACTCGAACCAATAGCTGCTGGAACTGGCACTGATGCGGTAAGACTACACATCAAGCACCCGTTCTATTTTTCTTATAGAATCATAGGAGCAATTCCGTTCCTTCCTCTAGCAAGGGGAGGAAGGAGAGACTGGCAATAAGGGAACCCTATCTCGGCTTTCCCTTACTGCCTCCGACTCTAAATCCTTCCAGGCTATTTCGTAGGAGTCACTTTTCCTCACTCATGCGAAAAGGTCCAGTATCTGACATTTGATCTTGCAGTTCCTACACTCCGATCAATATGTCAGAGGCACACGGTACTCCTCCTCGCTCTTTCGACCAGGAGGAGTAACCCAGGTGTGCAGAACTCCAGTCAGTTCAGGAGACTCACTCAGATTCCTCCCTCCAACCAATGAGTCTTCCTAATGTAAAGGACCGAGGGTTTGTATATTGTGTTGTAACAAATAATTTTTAAAGTAAATTGTATTTTTCCTAACTATACAAACCCGAGGTCCTTTACACTTTATCCCACCTCATGCCACCCCTCAATCTGAACCTGGACCGAAAGGCAAACTGGAATGTTTACATCCGGGAAGGCTGGTATCCCCGCATACCTGGCGGTAGTTACTGCCTAACCACCTTGCTCAAGAGTTTAACGGCCGTTTCCAGCCTACGCCTGAAAGTAATTCCTAATGTAAAGGACCTCGGGTTTGTATAGTTAGGAGAAATACAATTTACTTTAAAAATTATTATTTTATTGTAGTCTGAATTGACCAACTTTCCTCCACAGCATTCTTGACCCCAGTGCCTGGGCTCTTGCCCTAAATATCATGCATCCATCCATCCATCCTGTCGAAGAAGATTACGTGAAGCTGACATTCACCACTTCAAACTGGCCAAGAAGCCCTTTATGACAGAAAGTCACCGCCAAGTCATTTGCATTGGAACACTGTAGTGTCCTTTGAAGGGTGATGAATTCTGGAAAAAGGTCATCCATCTTCTGTCACGAAAAAACCTCCTCAGATGAACGATCGTGGCAGTCTTCTTCGCTGCTGGCGCCAACAGAACACCAGGTAAGATTTAAACAACTATTATGTTAGATAATTTTTGTCATAAATGCATTACAAAAAATGTTACAATACTGCATCATGAAAATAGACCTAACCTCTGGGATAGTACTTTGTACATATATATATACATATATATATATATATATATATATATATATATATATATATATATATATATATATATATATATATATATATATATATATATATATATATATATATATATATATATATATATATATATATATATATATATATATATATATATATATATATATATATATATATATATATATATATATATATATATATATATATATATATATATATATATATATATATATATATATATATATATATATATATATATATATATATATATATATATATATATATATATATATATATATATATATATATATATATATATATATATATATATATATATTATATATATATATATATATATATAAAACCAAGTTAGGCCTATGCATGATTATTGCTATTTTGATTACCTAACTTTGTGTGTATATATATATGCACACACACACACCACAAACACACACATTTTTCGAATATATATATATATACACATATATATATATATATATATATATATATATATATATATTGTATATATATATATTATATATTATATATATATATATATATATATATATATATATATATATATATATATATATATATATATATATATATATATATATATATATATATATATATATATATATATATATATATATATATATATATATATATATATATATATATATATATATATATATATATATAATATATATATATATATATATATAATCAAGTTAGGCCTACAGATAATTAGTGCTTCTTTGATTAGGCCTAGATTTGTCATATGTGTATATATATATGTATATATATATATATATATATATATATATATTCATATATATATATATATATATATATATATATATATATATATATATACATATATATAAATATATAAATCAAGATATTAGTATTTGGCCTTTGCATTTGTATATATATATATATATATATATATATATATATATATATATATATATATATATATATATATATAAACCAAGTTAGGCTTATACAGGGTCAGGCAAAATGATCTGATACATTTGTAGGTTAAATAAAAGGCAAATAAAGTAAAGAAACAAAAAAGTGTTTTTATTTTCGAAAAGTACATATAATGCCATTTTTTTCATATACTGCCATTTTGTTTTGTTTCTTTATAATGCCATTGTTTTTCATTTCTTTTTCAGTTGCTGCCATGAATTGGAGTGGTGAGCATCGTGCTTTCATTGTGGAAACGTTTATCAAAACAAACGAATCTGTAACTGCAACACAAAAAGCGTTCCGTTTGCACTTCAATCTTGGTAGACATGATCCCGTACCAGCTCGAAACACGATCTTGTTATGGGTTACCAACTTCAGAGCTACTGGGTCTGCATTGAAACGAAAATCAACCGGCCGACCTCGCACCGTCAGAACTCCAGAAAATGTGGCAGCGGTAAGAGCTTCAGTTCAACAGTCTCCACTCTGTTCCACATTTAAACGCGCCCAGGCTCTTAGACTTTCCGAAAGAAGTTTGCGAAGAATTCTTCACAATGACCTTGAAATGCATCCATACAAAATGATGTTGACACAAGAACTCAGCGAAAGAGACACTGAAACGCGCAGAGCATTGTGTTTGGAAATTCAACAACATGTCCCCCATGCAGCAGTTGTGTTGTTCAGTGACGAGGCACATTTTCACCTGTGTGGCGCAGTGAATAAGCAAAACTTCAGATACTGGGCCGAGAACAACCCTCGTGAGTTGCATGAACACCCTTTGCATTGTCCTCGGGTGACTGTATGGTGTGCTGTGGCAGAATTCGGTATATGGGGTCCTTACTTCTTCGAAGAAGACAACGTTACAGTGACTGTGAACTCTGATCGATATTGTGAGATGCTAGAGACTTTTCTCAGACCAAAATTGAATATGCTCCACGATATGGACAATGTTTGGTTTCAACAGGATGGGGCAACAGCCCACACTTCTTGACATGCGATGGGGATTTTGAGGAAGATGTTCCCTGGTCATTTGATCTCATTGCGTGGTGACATCGGTTGGCCCGCCCGTTCACCTGATTTAAATCCGTGCGATTTTTTTCTCTGGGGATACCTCAAGTCAAAGGTATATATTAATCGCCCTCGATCTATTGAACAACTTAAAGATGCAATTCGTTAAGAAACTTCCATTCCACATGAAATGACCCGCCGAGTTATAGAGAACTTTTGTGAACGCCTTCGATAGTGTGTGGACAATAATGGATCCCATTTGACTGATTTAATTTTTAAAACATAATGAAACAAAATGGCATTATATGTACTTTTCAAAAAGAAAAACACTTTTTGTTTCTTTACTTCATTTGCATTTTATTAAACCTACAAATGTGTCAGATCATTTTGCTGACCCTGTATATATATATATATATATATATATATATATATATATATATATATATATATATATATATATATATATATATATATATATATATATATATATATATATATATATATATATATATATATATATATATATATATATATATATATATATATATATATATATATATAGATATATATATATATATATATATATATATATATATATATATATATATATATATATATATATATATATATATATATATATATATAGATATATATATATATATATATATATATATATATATATATATATATATATATATATAAAATAAGAAGGCCCATAAAACACTATTTAAACGAAACCATATATTTCAGGCACTTGTTTCTGTGCCCTGTTCACTAGAATATGGACAGGTGGAAAGTTACAATGGTATATATACAAAAACATGAAGGTGTGGCCTTAGGCCTCCGATGTTAAGGAGGTGGCGTTTCTTAAGAAGGAGGAGATTGACCAAATAGTGGTTTTTGGCCTCATTAGCTATATATAGATATTTATCATCTTCTTCAAAAGGGTATATTATGTCAATGGCGTATTCCATATGTCCTCCTGACAGGTTCA
>NC_089776.1:547500-550000 GCF_040412425.1 Macrobrachium rosenbergii
TATATCACAGAACTCCCAGTGTAACCTATACCGCAAAACTCCCTGTGTTGCCTATATCACAGAACTCCCAGTGTAGCCTATATCACAAAGCCTATATCACAAAACTTCCAGTTTGGCCTATATCAGGCTCCCAGTTTTGCCTTTTATCACAGAACTCCCAGGGTTGCCTTTATCACAGAACTCAAGTATCACAAACAGAACTCCCAGTGTAGCCTATATCACAAAGCTCGCAGTGTAGCCAATATCACAAACCTCCCAGAGTAACCTATATCACAAAACTCCCAGTTTGGCCTATATCACAAAACTCTCAGTTTTGCCTTTTATCACAGAACTCCCAGGGTTGCCTTTATCACAGAACTCCCAGGGTTGCCTTTATCACAGAACTCCCAGTGTAGCCTATATCACAGAACTCCCAGTGTAGCATATATCACAGAACTCCCAGTGTTGCCTATATCACAGAACTCCCAGTGTAGCTTATATCACAAAACTCCCAGTGTAGCATATATCACAGAACTCCAAGTGTAGCTATATCACAGAATTCCCAGTGTAGTCTAGTGTATGTCAAAGAACTCCCATTGCAGGATTTGCAAGAGCTTTGGAAATGGCATAGACATAGAAGTTTTAGTTTCATCACAAGTGGAAGTACTGTATAGTGATCAGGAAATAGGCAAGTTACCATTACTAGTAATCCAAGGTAAGGGACAAACATTATTGGACCTAGATTGGTTAAGGTGAACAAAATGAGACTAGTCTAGTATCCTAAGGGTTACAGGCACAAAACAGAAGGGATGTCAATAATTAACCCAACCTCTTGGAATTACTATGTTTTAATGCTCATATATATGTTGTACAAATATTAGAAGACCATCTTTCCTCTTCCACAGGTAACAGTTGGGTACAGATTAATGAAATAGCATACTGTACACCACAATACCCTACCTACAGTTAAGGCTAACTGTACAGTACATGTGTTCGTTCATGTTTCTGAAGCATGTCACTCAGGAGATTTAAAGATTCCTGCAGAAGTTCATGATATGAATATCATTGAGCAGATATTGAATAACTTGCAGAGAGCTGACATTGCTGAGTGTATTTCTAAAACCTGCAATAGCATTGCTGTTATAAAATTAGCGATTTAATTTTTGGCAATAATTTTAGATGATCAGTCAAACACTTGCCTGTGCTGAAATTCATATTTGAACAACTACTGTACAGTTAATGACTGAATAAATTTGATTATTCATCAGAGCTAATAATATTGGCTTCTTTGTTTTGTAATTGTTCACCTCAAAGTTATAGACTCTGAAGAGATAAGAAACTCCCAGTACTGCTGCGTTACTCTACCATCAGGAGTGTGTGTTGTAAAGACGTCACGTCTCTTCATTTCTCATCAATCACGTTCATGCATCACACTTATTAACACGTCAAGAATCTCATGTAAATATTCATGTGTAGAATTTCCTGGCCTTTCCGCCGATATATATTTTATCATTGTTTGTATTTTATGTCTCTTAAAATTGCCATTTGTTTGACTGTCAACACATACTTTGAGCATAAAGTCTTGCGCTGCATCACGGATGTCTTTCGTGCTGGCTGCCGTTAAAAGTTACCGTTTTCGAATTGTTAAACGTAGCAATATCTTCAAAAAGTACGAATGAATAGTTCGGGGAGCAAAGAAACAACACGTTCTCCACACTAACATACGAGCGCGTTTCATCTGTTTTCTTCTTCTCATTCGTATACCAGCAAAGCCGTGAAATTCTGCTTTCTGGTGCCCGTTAACTATCGATTTACACCATACCTTTCAATCTACTATTCACATTACTTCAAGTCTGGCCGTTCACAAATCTGCGGCTTGTTATTACGGCGCTTGCGCCATGCCGTGGGCCTTCTAGTACACCGGGAAGTTGGCTGTTGGGCGGTTACACCGAAAGCGGTTAGACGCACCGGTAAATAGCATCTAGTGTTAGCCAGATCACCACCAGAAAACACCAGCAGGTCTTAAGTCGGTCGCCTTCGCTTTCACTCGTGCCAGGTCGGGTAATTACTGTCCAAAAGTGTTATTCATATTAATTGATAAAATAATAACGATCTACATTTAGTACTGAAAAAAATTGAGAAGCAGGTATTGCATGTAAAATTCAAATTTTTCTCAATCATCTTTCATAGACTTCATTAATTGAATGCCTGATATATTTGCTGCAGTTGTCAGTTTGTTCACTGCATGCCGAGGTCAGTGTGTATAACAAAAAAATTATTGGCGATAGAAGTCAATGTCTAAACAGAATAATTTTCTGTCAATTGCGAATGAAAAATCTCTTATTTCGTAAAAAATGACTAAATATGAGAAAAAATATTTCTTTCTGTTATCAATAAGTGAAATATTATTCAGAATATTATATTCGCCAAAAGAAAATACTACTAAATTATTTATGTTTAAAAAAATAGTTTATATTCGTAGAAAAATACCAGATGTATACCACGCACACAAAAATTTATT
>NC_089776.1:555000-565000 GCF_040412425.1 Macrobrachium rosenbergii
TGATTTGAGTACATAAATTGTTGTCCTTATGCCTTTACCCAGGGCAGCAGGACTGTTATTGTAACATTACTATGATTTTTTCATGTAACTCTTTCAGTGTTCAGCCCAGATTTTGTCTCAGATTACGTCTGCCTCTCCGTTAATATAAACCGTGGAAGCCGTATTGCACAGTGGTGCGGCACCGCGCACCCGCACCTTCGCAGAAACGCGAGAGCCCTCTACGATCATTTCCATGTTGTTTCAGAGTAAATTGTGTCTTCGGCATCGTCCCAGCATTTTCCGCGCTGTGTCATCATTCCAGAACATCCTTATCTTCGCGATCGTTTATCGCTCCACT
The DNA here is from genome assembly GCF_040412425.1 of Macrobrachium rosenbergii. Lineage (NCBI taxonomy): Eukaryota > Metazoa > Arthropoda > Malacostraca > Decapoda > Palaemonidae > Macrobrachium > Macrobrachium rosenbergii. The sequence continues at coordinate 555,338 of NC_089776.1, forward strand.
TCTGAGCACGATTTAGTGCCGTTATGCTGATTATTTCGTATTACAAAGTCAACATTACCTGTTACCAGCAGCATTAGCCTGAGAGCAAATTGAGACATGAATGCACCCGTTAGTACCTTGTATTCTCTGTTACAGCTTTCTGTTTTCTAGTTGGAACAGCTCTACGGGGTATTCGGTCAAATAGTCAATGAAAATCTGCATTCAAACATTTCTTCGATGGTACCGGGAATGACTCCAAGAAATTCATTACCGAAAGGATTTCGAAGGATACACTCCAGCAGGAAAGCCTGGATGTTGACATTCTCATGGTTATTACATAGCGCAAATTCTGAACAATGATAGTTATTTTCACTGGCATCGACGCCGTGTCAGCTTAGTGACAGCCTTCCTGTTGTTTTCATTTCAGGATGCCCTGATAACTTGCATGACTAATCAAACGTCTTGTAATAGCGTAATAGGAATGGCAAACGTGAACAGTTATTTGTCGTTCGAAGTCTGTACACAATCATCTATCAATTGAAACACCGAATTTTTCCTACCTGCAGATCAATAATTACTCAGAACTTTTAGCCAGCCTTCGACGAACTTGTTCATTGCATTTGACATTTAGGTTAAGAAATATGCTGGTACTTGCTCTCTCGTTTTCTGTGAGCCTAGATAAGGCGTCAGCTACGTGCAGCTCCGGTCAGGTATGCATTCCAGTTTCAGCAAATTTAATACGCTAACAACCATCTATTGAACTTCTCGATATTACAGTAAAGCTCCTCTTTCGGTGCTATCACAAATGGGTTTGCGATCTGCAAGAACACTTCCATCCTAGCAAAATGTGCTCAATTGTAATCTCAGACGCCAAACATTCTCTTCGTCATACTGTAATTTCTTTCACACCAGCCTCTTACCGGCATAGTGAGTTGCCTTGAATTTTTCAGTCACATTTAATTTCCAGTCTCCGTACTTGAAAGCATCACAGGTTGGCACTCTTTCTCGAAGTTCGCAACCAGACAGATTCGTTATCAACATATCCTCAGCGTTTGAACGCTGCGCCTCGTTCATCTTCCACTTCAGTACAATATCTTTCTCAGTTAACTTCAGTTAACGGTTTTGTTATTGTAGCAAAATCCTTTATAAAGCGTCGATATTATCTCACATACCCAGAATCTTATGCCTTCAAGCCGATAAGCATAATAGCTCCAATCTTTCCGCATTTTCAAAATCATACCGATAACATGCTCCCAGATAGTTTCAGAGAGGCCTTCTTCAGTAAATCGACATTTCTGGTTCTCGTTTTAAATGGCTCTTCGAATTATCTAATACTGCTCATTGAGTCTGAATCCACTTCGTTGTTCTCAGCAATTGGTCGTCAGTCTTCAGCATTAAACGCACAAACGTTGCGCGAGCTGAAGTAGCATCAGCCCGGCACAGCCACCAAATGTTTTTTGTGAAAGACGAACGCAGAGAGTTGATTCTTCATCGAGAGAACTGTTACACCACCAGTAAATTTCCAGCGCCGAAATTGGCACCTCCTGGTTGAAAGCAGCATGTCATTACCGATCGGCCGATCAGACGGTGTACTCACTCATGGTATCAATTGTCATCTCTCATGTAACGCTTCTTGGGAATTCAGCAGTAAAGGTGAATTATAAGGCATTTCAGAAGGTACATACCTACTTCTTTTGTCTTCAATTGTCTGGTGTCATAATGGGCTTGACTTATTGAAGTTTGTGGAATAGGCATAAGGTGCAGCTTAGCATTACTATGACTATTTTTGTGCTGCAGAGAACCTTCCTCCTGGTTCCTTTGCACACAGCTGGCAACACTTACATTTTCAATATTCGTATTAAGCTCCTGTTCTCACAATTTAGTAGTACCTGCAATATATTTCCTCTACTCTCAATCTCTGTAACATTATGAGACAATGCTTTTTCACTTGTTAGTAAAAGTAGTTAGTAATGCTGGGTTTCACAGTATTTATGGCATGCAATTAGTCTTCGTCGAATAATTACATATAAGTCGTACAATTTTCACCATTAAAAGCTCATTCGTGGAATTGTCCATTACAAGTTCGTGTTCATTACCACAACACATTCGTATCACCTGTGTTTTATTCGTCACAGCTCCCAAGACAACCTTGTCGTATTCGTGACAGTATAACGCCATTGAGCTTAATTTGAGTTTCATAAGACATCATCGGCAGTACACCGTTACATCTTCATTCTGTGCACGGCAGTGCAATATCGCATCACCTGAACTCATCTGTATCACGCACTGCTCAGTCATTTGGTGTTGCCTAACAGCAACACGCACATTTTCCGTAATCTTCTCCAGTTGTCATGACTACTACCTAGTTAGCAAACAAAGGTGTTGAAAAAGAACTGTTCTTCGGAGTATTCAATGTGCCACTTGAAAGTTATCAGGTTCGGTTGCTCAGCATTCGGCATCTTCCTTGAGCGGTTTCAGTTTTTAAAAGTAGTTTGTTCATCTTCTCTTCATTTCTTCATCATTGAATTTCTGTCACAGCCTCATCGTAAGTTGGGACACCTATTTCATATTCGTTGATGTCTGCTTCTCAGATTTAGGTTGAACCAGATCAAGTTTGTCTGAAATCGTTCCTTCCTCTTTCAAGAGAGCAAATATTTCTCTATCATTCCCTTGATAATTATTTTTCCATTACCCATAGCCCGGAAGAAAATAGAGCTGAGCTGAAAATATTTCTCTTTCTGGTCACCAGTCCTTTCGTATTTATTTGTCTTCTATCTCTGGGTTCGAGCTATTTCAGCTTCAGCTTATCCTTTATTGTCCCGGGATTCTTTCATTTGGGAAAGTCACACCTATATGTGAGCAGCGCCTTTTGCTCATGATACTACAGTAATGCCTGCACCAACAACATGAATCAGCACACTTTCCAAGTGTATTTCAGACAGGCAAGCCTTGACACGTATGTACCTATAGAAAACACATTTCATTACTCGGAGTACAAGCCTGGGGGACTCATCTCACTGTCACATTTTCTCTGTGTGATGCCGTTATTTTCCTCTCTTCTGTTACCGAGAATCTCAAGTTACTGGGAGGTATTGTTATGTCGGGAAGTACTTTGGTTATTTTGAGAGCCCACCCCTTGTTTGTCGTTCCAACAGTTCTGATCAATGTCTCACCTTATTGCAGCCTGAATTGATCATTTGGTTTCTTCTTACAATCTCTGTGTTATGGTTATTATAAATCATACCTCTGTCACTTAGTCTTCTGCCTGAACTGCGGCTCATTATCTCGACTTTGAGCTCCTGACCAGCTCTCTTCACTAGGAGCAGCCATTTCACGTTGGTTTCCATTAAAGTTCCTGCAGCCGTTTGCTTGAGGCCTACCTGATCAGCTTTAGTTTGATTGGAGTCACTTATTGTAGCCTCACTACTTCTTATCAAACGAATTTCTATTTCTCTATACAGATTTGCTGTCTTCGACTGTTATTATAGTTTCATTTCGTTCCTAAATCTGCACTATTGTTCGATGACTTGTTTTACTTCTATGTGCATCAGCATGTGAGCCACTCCATCATTTGCTTATCACAGCAGTTTTTTGTGTTATTTTTCTTTTCCTTACTAGTTATCGTAGATTATCCAATGACATATGTATCCAAGGTACTTAGATATATGTCATTAGACCAATCTATGATGCTTGGGTAAGAAGAAAGAGTAGCCTTTGAAGAAATACTGTGATAGGAAGCCAATGATGGAATTGCATGATACTTTGATGCACATAGAAAGGAAAGTGAAACAGAATTCATCAAGTAGTAGTGCAGTAGAGATTTTACGGGAAACTGTAGCTAGTGAAACCTGCAAGAAATAATAGTAATCAGTCCAATAGAAACCAATCAGGTGCTAGGCTCCAGTATCAGGAAATAGAAATTCGTCTGACAGAAATGTGGGAATAAATAATAGGAGATTTAATCAATCAAATAGAAACAATCAAGGTAGGCTGCCAAATAGAGGTGTAATAAATGGGAATACCACTGGAACTAATGGAAATAACAGTGGAAATAACAGACTCCTGACAGAGGGGAGCTAGTCAAGGCTAAAACTAGGGAACACAGGGCCACAGTTCAATAGGGCAGAGACAAAGTTGGTAGGAAATTGTGGTTATAAATAACCATACAAATACAGAATTGTAGAAGAAAATAAACAAATTGAATCTGCAAGACAGGGACATTTGATCCAGAACTGTTGGAACAACAAACAAGGAAATTCTAGGGGTCTCAAAATAACCAAAGTACTCTAAAATGACAACCAAAATACCTCCCCAGTAACCCAAATCATGCTGGACTCCTAGCACAATCACAGAGAGGCAGCAGAAAGGTCCATCCTCACAGAGAGAAAGAGTGACAGGAATAAGGATGGTCCCTAACAGACATTAATACTCGGAAGCAATGAAATAGTGCTTTCTGTAAAGAATTTTATACGTAAGTCAGAAGAGTTGCCTGTCATACAAGTACACTCTCCTAGAAGGTGTACTGAGTCTCATATTGGATACAGGCAGTACTGTAAGTATCATAGATAAAGGCACTTCAACAAACATATAGGTTGTGAGCTTCCCAAATGAGAACTTAGACAATAAAGGATCGTTGGAAAGCAACAAGGGCTATAGGCAATGTCAATTTAGAGATAGAAATTAAATGCTGAAATACAGGAAGAGTTTGTGGTGTTAGAAGAGAAACATTCCTTCCAGCCTGCCTATTTTCCAGGCTATGAAAAGATGTGGAATGACATCAGATTTCTGTAGAAAGTAATGGAAGAGTAATTATCAAGGGAAATTGATAGAGGAAATGTTTGCTCTTCTTGAAGAAGAGGAACAGTTTCAGATAAACTGATCACTTTACCTGAGACAGCTCATCTGAAGAAGCATAGACATCCAACAGATAGAAATAGAATTTAATACAACCCGGTAGGACAGTGAGTAGAAAATTCAATGATAGAAGAAATAGAAGAAGATAGACAAACTACTTTTGAAAGCCTAGAAGCCACTCCAGAGGAATTTCAGATAGCAGGTATGAACCTGATAACTCATGCACGACAAGTAGATACTCCGAAGAACTTAGTTCTTTTTCCAACCTGACGATCCTGACACGCCATTAGATTGTAGTCACTGTATTACTAAGTGAGAAGATACGGAAGAGAAGTATTCAATGAAGTAAGTTGCTGTTAGGCAACCTGAAAATGACAGAGTCAGGTTCTGTGGATACCACAAGATGAAAGTTCAGATGATACTGATGTCTGTTACACTGCCGATGCACAGAATGCAGAAGCAGATCTGGCTTAGTTAGTACTATGCTGATGATAATCTTGTAAAACTCAAATTAAACAATAGCGTTATACTGCATCCACAAGGTCTGACAAAAGGTTTGTCTTAGAATTGTACAGATAAAAACCTAGTGGGATACAGATGTGTTGTTAGTTAATGAAGACTTACTAGACTTTTGTAGGGAAATGGACAATTCCTAGTAAGACTTAATGGTGGAAATTGTAATGACTTTATGTGTATAATTATTCTGACAAGAGACTAGAATTGTATGCTGGCACAGAATTCTGTAAGGGAATTGTGATTACTAACCCTTTACTAACCATAAGTGAAAAGCATTTGTCTCTGTAGCTGACAAGGCACAAGAGTTAAATTAGAAGGAAGTGTAAATAATACATGATTTTCCTCATTGTAGGGACAGGTTAATACAGATATTAGAGAAATATAGAGTGTTGTAGCAGTAATAGAGATAAGTTAAAGGATATGATGTCCTGCAGCACAAAAATAGTCATAGAAGATTGTGCTAGACCTTTTATATACCTAATTACAAACTTCCACAAGTCAAAGACCCATTGTAGACGAGATGGTTGAAGATGATGAAGAAGATGGAGTTGTACACCTTCAAGTCACCCATAATCTACCTTTACTGCTAGTTCAAAGAAAGACGGCATATGGAGGGATGCAGTAATTGATTACTGCAATTGAATTCCCACACCGTCCCTGGATCGAATGTCAATGCTAGCCACACGACATGCTAGCTCAATTAGGAGGTGCCAAGGTTTTTTCTAGCCTCGATTTACTGAGTGGATATTGGCAAGTTCCTCGGGATGAAGAATCCAAGCATCTCACGGCATTCAGTGGTCTACAAAGAACATTTGCACTTTGAGGTAATGCCACGGTCTTACTTCAGCCCCTTTAACGTTTGTACGTTTAATGCTGCAAATCTTTGGGAGATGTTGAAGACGTATCGGTTTATCTTGATGATGTAATAATTGCTAGTAAGGATGTAGAGAGTCATTTCAAGACAATAGAATTAGTATTGTGAGGTAGGCTCTGTGCTGCCGGGTTTAAAGGTAAAATTAAGAAATGCTGGTTTCTGAAGAAATCTCTAGAATATCTAGGATATGTTATCAGTGAACAAGGGTTTGAAATGCAAGAAGGAAAGATTAAGGCTATTGTAGACTATCCAGCCCCAAGAAATTTGAAGGCACTAAGAAGATCTCTAGGCATGGTAGGATATTATCAGACCTTCATAAAGGGATTTGCTACCATAGCAAAACCATTAACTGAGTTAACTAGGAAAGATGCTAGCTATGAGTGGAAAGTGATGAATAGGAAGGCGTTCAAAACACTAAAGGATATGTTGATAATAGATCCTATCTCAGTTTATCCAGACTCTTCAGAAGGAATTTACTTAGCCTGTGATGTTTCAAGTACAGGACTAGGTGCCGTCTTGATGCAAAAGGATAAAACAAGGATGAGGACTGTATACCATGCCAGTAGAGTTTTGAATGCAGCTGAAGGAATTACAGTACAACAGAAAGGGAATGTTTGGCATTAGTCTGGGGATATATGAAATTTAGGGACACATTTTGCTAGGACATAAAATTAATGTTCTTACAGATCATAAACCCATTTGTGATCTTTCAAGAAAAGGGCTTTACCAATAATATGAAGTTCAATAGATGGTCTGTTAGCGCATTAGAATTTGCCCCAGAATTTGATACATACCTGAGATATAACACATTAGCACGCCTTGTATTTGTATCACAAGAAGAGAACGAGAAACAAATTACCACTCATACTTCCTGCCTTCAGCTGTCAAATCACAGACTTAGATTTGTGACAAAGTCTGTCAGAAATAACAAAAGGATTCTAGAATAAGGAAGTAATTGGTAACCTCTTGCAAGGTGAGAAAATTCAGTGTTTCAATTGATAGATGTTATTGTACAAGATCAGACGAACTAAAATGCTTGTTCACGTTTGTACATTCCTAATACACTAATACAAGACGTTTTAGAGCCAACCCATTCATACAAGTTATCAGGACATCCTGGAATTCAAGAAAAACATGAACAATCACTAGAAAACTATTTTTATGTCGATGTATGCAAAGATGCTAATTGATTTGTTCATAGAATTGTACCTTATGTAATATACATAAGGGAATGTCAACGCCGGGCGGTCTTCTGGAAATGTATCCTTCAGAATTCAAATCCTTTTCGAGTAGTCATACTGGATTTCAGGTCCATTCCTGAACACCATCAGAGGAAAGAAATAGATTTTAGTTTTCATTGACTATTTGACCAGATACGTAGAAATTGTCTTAACCAGGAAACAGAGAAGATCAACGGTGGCAGAAGCCTTAAGTCTAGAATTATAATTCAGACATTCATGTCCTCAAGTTTTGGCTCTCAGACAATGCTGCTGAATTTACTAGTGACATTCTAACGAAATTGTGTGACTTTATGAAATATGAAATGCCAAATAATATATATAACCATGCTCAAATGGAGCAGTAGAAAGAAATAAATCGCAAGATAAAGGATGTTCTGAAAGATTGGTAACCTCAGCACTGGAATACTGACTTGACTCTCGAAGACATACAATTTGATTTAAACAAATACAGTAAAATGAATCAATAGGAGAAACTCCTCATTTCCTATTGTATGGCTACCAAAAGAGAATGCTAAATTCACTTTGATGATGCTGCACCACTCCAGACGTACGTACAACTACGAGGACTATATTGCTTGGAAGACAAGACGTAAGTACGAGACTGTTAAAGTCACCAGGGCTAGATTAAAGGAGTTATAAAAATCCAGGCATTACAATAACAGATCCCACCATACCCTGTTAAAGGTGTAGGACAACAAGTTTATACTCAATCATGTTCTTGAATTGATCTAATAAAGTCCACCTAAATCTAAAGGTCCATATAGAGTTTTAGAAGTTTTGAAGTTGAATAAATCTGCTAATGCATGAAATTATCTTGAAAGAATCCATTGTACATTGGAACCACATTAAAGTAGTTTATTCAGAACCTTAGTCGTCTACCCAGTTAAAAGATTTGTCCAATAAAGATAAGATAGATAATAAAATAGAATCTTCAATGACCCCAAGGTATAATTTGAGAAGGTTGCAATGGCAAGTGCAATGGTAAACAAATGAAGCTGATAAGATTTTACTGCTTAATAACATTATTTCAGCAAATGGATTGTATGGTGGTTAGCAGTGAGTCAAATTGTGAACTCACTGTACAATAACTAAGGAAGGGTGCCATCATCAAGGAGCACAGGCAGCAGATGATACAGGACCTAGCCATTGTTAAGATCCAGACGGACTCTACTATCGATCAGAGAGAGCAGTTAGTCCAGCTTGAGCAATCAGATGCAGGCAGATTGCAAAGTGTCCAAGATAGAAATTTGTACGACATGCTCTCCAAGCTGCAGAGGGACATCGGGATATGTTATGCCACAGCAGTAGTTAACACCATACCCTTTATAGCGTCGCTTACACAATCTCTTTGGAGTGACACTGATGGTAATGTTGGAAAGGCTAAAGGAAAGAGTGGCACAACTTGAAAATTGGGCTTCTGAGCAGTGGGCACTGTCTATAATAAAGTAATAGGAAAATGTCAATCAAAATCAGTAGGAAAATGATCACAGTGCTGAAAGAACTTGTGAATATGTCTCCAGCAATGTTTCACTGTGAAATTGCTGTGAATCCATCAAACAGAAATGAAGGAGTAACTGCTCATAGAAACAAGTAATTTCTGGAATACAAGGAATTACTAATGTAACTGCGATGGCAGGTAAAATTATCGCTTTTTCTGATAACCCCTAGTGAAATTGAAGCCATTATTCAGAAATGTGTTGTGAATAATCACTTGAAGCCACTAGTAGAAAATATAGTGGACTATTATGGCCTGACTACAGTGAAAGTGGTAGCCAATCAAATCATACTAGTGATCCTTCAACAATCCAGACGTCAACTCATTGATGCTGGGGTCTATCCATTCCCAATGGTAGTAGAGATAATAAGTCCATTGTAATTGTGCATGAACAGTTCGGACACTTTGCCTTGCAGCATGATCTCTTTTCCAGACTGTTCCTGGAACATAAATTCAGGGAATGTGGTCATGCTTAATGATGGTGTGTATATGTTTGTAACATTGTGAATTTCTATGAACCCTTGAATGCTCTTCTTTCATTGCCTAGATGATCTTGTAAACAACAAGAATGGTGGTAAGAACCATTGTAAATATATACCGTTTACAGAAACTTTCAAGGCTCAAATCATTGATGATGAAATCTTTGTGTCTCTCAGCAAACAGATTGAATGCTAAGATTGACTGTAAGTCAAACAAAACAGAAG
>NC_089776.1:570000-605000 GCF_040412425.1 Macrobrachium rosenbergii
AGAAATATGAGGGTAATCACTTAGTTTTAGCCACTAGAGTAGAAGAAGGCTTATAGATAGAGTGACGAGTTAGATAAGGAAAGCTGTGTAGAGCTGTTGTTGGAATGAAGATGAATTTGAGGATGATGAAACAGGATTTAGCTATATATCCAAGGTACTTAGATATATGTCCTTAGGACCAATCTACGATGCTTTGGGGTATAAAGAAAGAGAGCCCAAAGAAGTACTGTGATAGGAAGCCAAATGATGGAATTGTACAAACTTTGATGTACATAGAAAGGGAAAGTAAAACAGAATCTACTGAAGTAGTGTGCAGATTTTAGCGGGAAACTGTAGCTAGTGGAAACCCCAAGAAATAATATAATCAGTCCAATAGAAACCAATCAGGCAAGCTTGTGGTCTAGGTATCAGGGAAATAGAAATTCGTTTGATAGAAATGTAGGGAAATAAATACCAGGAGATTTAATCAATCAAATAGAAAACAACTGGCTGTAGTAATGCTGCCAAATAGAGGTAACAAATGGGAATACCACTGGAACTAACTTGAAATAACAGTGAAATAACAGGACTCCTGGACAGAGGAGCTTAGTCACACAAAATTCAGGAAGATATACAGTCAAATAGGCAAAGATTAAATCTGTGGGAAATTGTGGTTATAACAACCATACAACCTAGAATTGTGAAGAAAACAAATGGTGTCTGAATTGCAATAAGACAGGACATTTAATCCAGAACTGTTGGTACAACAAAATGGGAAATTCTCAGGTGTCTCAAAAATAACTACAATATCAGCCTAATAATCAGAATACCTCCCAGTACCCTAAATCAAGGGGATTCTCAGTGACAATCACAGAGAGCGAGCAGAAAGGTCCATCTCACAGAGAGAACAGTGACATTGAATAAGGATGGGTCTCAACAGACATTACTCAAAGTAATGAAATAGTGTTTTCTGTAAAGAATTTTACTGATGTGTCAGGAAGAGTTGCTCATCATACAAGTACACTCTAGAAGGTGCACTGAGTTCCATATTGTTGACAAGCAGGCAGTACTAAAAGTAATTGGCAGATGTGCCGCACTTTAACAAAACATATAGGTTGTGAGTCACAAATGAGAGAATCCTATAGGACCTACAAAGTGGATCGCCAGAAAGCAACAAGGGCTATAGGCAATGTCAATTTAGAGATAGAAATTCTAGCAAGAAATACAGGGAAGAGTTTTCTCTGTGGTGTTGGAAGAGAAACATTTTCCAGCTCAAGCTCTATTTTCCCTTCCAGGCTATGAAAAGATGTGGAATTGCAATTTAGATTGTAGCACGAAGAATCACTATCAAGGCAATTGATAGAGGAAATGTTTGCTCTCTTGAAGAAGAGGAACAGTTTCAGATAAACTTGATCACTTTACCTGAGACAATTTCATCTGAAGAAGTAGATATCCATCAGATAGGCACAGAATTTAATGCTAACCCGGTGTGAGGTGTAGAAATTCAATGATAGAAGAAATAGGAGAAGATAGACAAACTACTTTTTAAAAGCCCAGGAAGCCACTCAGGAGGAATTCTCAGATAGCAGGTATGAACCTGATAACTCAAGTGCACGACAAGTAGATACCTCCGAAGAACTTCTAGTTCTTTTCCCAACCTGACGATCCTGACACGCTAATAGATTGTAAATACTAATAATAAGAGAAGATACGAAAGAGAAGTATCTCAATGAGGTGAAGTTATTGTTAGCAACCAAAAATGATACCACAAGATGAAAGTTCAGATACTGACAAGTCTGCTACACTGCCGATGCACAGAATGCAGAAGAGATCTGTTTAGTTAGTACTGCTGATGATAATTCAGAAACTCAAATTAAACACAGCAAGTTATACTGTGCATCCACAAGGTCTGACAAAAGGTTTGTCTTAGAATTGTAACAGATAAAACCTAGGTGATACAGATGTGTTATTAGTTAATGAAGACTTTACCAAGACTTTGGTGAAATGGACACCCCTTAGTAAGACTTAATGGTGAAACAAAATGACTTATGTGTATAATTAATTTGGACAAGAGACTAGAATTGCATGCCGGCATAGAATTTGTAAGGGAATTCAGATTACTAACCCTTTACTAACCATAAGTGAAAGCATTTTGTCTCCTTAGCTGACACAAGAGTTAAATTAGAAGGAAGTAAATAATACAGATTTTCCTCATTGTAGGGACAGGTTACTACAGATATTAGAGAAATATAGGAGTGTTAGTGCAGTAACAGGAGATAAGTTAGGTATGACAGATGTCCTGCAGCACAAATAGCCATAGAAGAAGGCAAAGTAGACCTCTTTTATATACCTAACTACAAACTTCCAATAAGTCAAAGACTCCATTGTAGACGAGATGGTTGAAGAGATGAAGGTATTTTATTGTAATACCTTCTAAGTCACCTTATAATTCACCTTACTGCTAGTTCCAAAGAAAGACGGTATACATGGAGTGATGGTAATTGATTACCGTAAATTGAATTCTACACTGTCCTCGATCGAATGCCACCGCCAGCCATATTACGAGTATACAACTAATTAGAAAGCAAGGTTTTTTCTAGCCTCGATTTACTGAGGATATTGGCAAGTCTTCCGATGAAGAATCCAAGCATCTCACGGCATTCAGTACTCATAAAGAACATTTGTAATTTGAGGTAATGCTGTTTGGTCTTACTTCAGCTCCTTAACGTTTGTACGCTTAATGCCAAAATCTTGGGAGATGTTGAAGACGTATCGGTTTATCTTGATGATGTAATAATTGCTAGTAAGGATGTAGAGAGTCATTTCAAGACAATAGAATTAAATAGATAGGTCAAAAATGGTTTGAACAGTAAAAATTAAGAAATGTCAGTTTCTGAAGAAATTTAGAATATCTAGACATGTTATCAGTGAACATGGTTTGAAATGCAAGAAGGGAAAGATTAAGGCTATTGTAGACTATCCAGCTACAAGAAATTTGAAGGCACTAAGAAGATCTTGTGTATGGTAGGATATTATCGACCTTCATAAAGGGATTTGCTACCATAGTAAAAAACCATTAACTGAGTTAACTAGGAAAGATGCTAGCTATGAGTGGAAAGATGAACAGGAGGGCTAAAAGGTTCAAAACACTAAAGGATATGTTGATAACAGATCCTATCCTAGCTTATCCAGACTTCGAGAAGGAATTCTACTTAGCCTGTGATGCTTCAAGTACAGGACTAGGTGCCATCTTGATGGAAAAAGGATAAAACAAGGATGAGGACTGCATATCATATGCCAGTAGAGTTTTGAATGCAGCTACTGGAAATTACAGTAACAGAAAGGGAATGTTTGGCATTGGGTCTGGGGATTACAGGAAATTTAGATACATTTTGCTAGGACATAAAATTAATGTTCTTACAGATCATAAACTCCATTTGTGATCTTTTCAAGAAAAGGGCTTTACCAATAATATGAAGTTCAATAGATGGTTCGTTAGCGTATTAGAATCTCTGTCTCCCAGAATTTAGGGGATATACCTGGTAGATATAAATACATTAGGCTGACGTCTTATCTAGACTACAAGAAGAGAACGAGAACAAATTACACTACAATTCTGCCTTCAGTTGTCAAATCACAGACTTAGATTTAGACAAAGTCTGTCAGGAACAAATAAAAAGGATTCTAGAATAAGGGAAGTAATTGGTAACCTCTTGCAAGGTGAGAAAAATTCAGTGTTCTTAACCATAGATGGGTTATTGTACAAGACTTCGACGAACCAAATGCTTGTTCACGTTTGTACATTCCTAATACACTAATACAAGACGTTTTAGAGCTAGACCCATTCATACAAGTTATCAGGACATCCTGGAATTAAGAAAACATGTAGAACAACTACTAGAAAACTATTTTGGCGTCGATGTAGTGAAGATGTGCTACTCGATTTGTTCAGAATTGTACCCTATAATATACATATAAATGTCAATCGTTAAGGCTCCTCTGAAATGTATCCTTCAGAATTAAATCCTTTTCGAGTAGTCACAATGGATTTCAGGTCCATTCCCGAACACCATCAGAGGAAATAAAACAGATTTTAGTTTTCATTGACTATTTGACCAGATACGTAGAAATTGTTCCAACTAGAACAGAGAAGCATCACCTGGTGGCAGAAGCCTTTAAGTCTAGAATTATAACTAGACATTCATGTCCTCAAGTTTTGCTCTCAGACAATGCTGCTGAATTTACTAGTGACATTCTAACAAATTGTGTGACTTTTTATGGAAATACAGAAATGTCAAATAACAGCATATAAATCATGCTCAAATGGAGAGAAAGAACAAATCGCAAGATAAAAGGATGTTCTGAAAAGATTGTAACCCCAGCACTGAATACTGGGACTTGACTCCTCGAAGACATACAATTTATCTAAACAACACAGTAAATGAATCAATAGGAGAAACTCCTCATTTCCTATTGTATGGCTACCAAAAGAGAATGCCACCACTTTTGGATGATGCCACACTACCCAGACGCACGCATAACCACGCAGGACTATAATGCTTGAAGACAAGACGTAAGTAATGAGACCGTTGTAAAGTCACCAGGGCTAGATTAAAGGAGTTACATAAAAATCTAGTAAGTATTACAATAACAGATCCAATATACCCTCGTTGTAGGACAAATGTTTATGTACTCAATCATGTTCTTTGAAGGATCTAATACCAAAGTCTCACCTAAATTCAAAGGTCCATATAGAGTTTTAGAAGTTTTGAAGTTGAATAAATTCAAGTTAATGCATGAAATTACCTTGAAAGAATCCATTGTGCCATTGGAACCACATTAAAGTAAAGGTTTATTCAGAACCTTGGTCGTCTACCCAGTTAAGATTTGTCCAATAAAGATAAGATAGATAATAAAATAGAATCTTCAATGACCCCAAGGTATAATTTGAGAAGAAGGTAATGGCAAGTGCAATGGTAAAAACAAATGTAGTTGATAAGATTTTTTACTGCTTAATAACATTATTTCAGCAAATGGATTGTATGGTGGTTAGCAGTGAGCTACAAATTGTGAACTCTTACCTGTACAATCTGATGAAGGTGCCATCAACCAAGGAGTACATGGTACAGTTAAGATGATACAGGACTCAGCCATTGTTAAGATCCAGACGGACTCCATTGGTCGATCAGAGAGCAGTTAGGTCCAGCTGAGCAATCAGATACAGGCAGGATTACAAAAGTGTCCAAGATAAATTTGTACGACATGCTCTCCAAGTTGCAGAGGACATCGATAGTGTTATGCCAAGGAAAGTAGTAAAGGACACCATACCCTTTATAGGCGTCGTTTACACAATCTCTTTGGAGTGGCGACCGATGGTAATGTTGAAAGGCTAAAGGAAAGAGTGGCACAACTTCTGAAAATTCAGTTTGAGCAGGGCACTGTCTATAATAAAGTACAGGGAAATGTCAATCAAAATCAGAAATGATCAGTGCTGAAAGAATTTGAATAGTGCCCTCCACAATGTTTCATCAGAAATTGCTAGAATCCATCAAACAGAAATGAAGGAGCAACTGCTCATAGAAACAAGTAATTTCTTCTGGAATACAAGGAACTACTCAACGCAACTGCGATGGCAGGTGCAAAAACCTGCCGTCGCCTTTTCTGATAACCCCAGTGAAATTGAAGCCATTATTCAGAAAATGTGTTGTGAACAATCACTTGAAGCCACTATAGAAAATATAGTGGACTATTATGGCCTGATCACTAAGGAAAGTGGTAGCCAATCAAATCATACTAGTGATCCCTTCAACAATCCAGACGTCAACTCATTGGATGTCAGCTCATCTATCTCAATGGTAGTAGATAATAAGTCCATTGTACTAGAAGGAACAGTTCGACACTTTACCTCACATGATTTCTTTCCCTTAGTGACCCCGAAATTCCCTGAAACATAAATCTAGGGAATGTGTCATGCTTTAATGATGGTATATGTTTGTAAATATCAGAATTTCTATGAACCCTTGAATGCTCTTTTCATTGCCTAGATGATCTTGTAAACAACAAGAATGGTAAGAACCATTGTAAATATATACCGTTTACAGAAACTTTCAAGGCTCAAATCATTGATGATGAAATCTTTGTGTTCTCAGCAAACAGATTGAATGCTAAGATTGACTGTAAGTCAAACAAAACAGAAGTAGTTTTCACACGTACACCTGTTTTCATCTGCTTGTGAATTGGTTATTTTATTAATTTGTATTACAAACCTACAGTCTTCACGACATACAGTTTGGAATTTCAGTAAAGCAAAGATCAGTTTGCAGTTATTAACGAATTTCAACTTTCAGAACTGGAATTGGAGACATTCACAAAGCTAGAAGAGGTTCATACTTTCTTTCATACATATAAGACTGAGATTTCTCCTCTATCATGTCATTCATAAATGTCATTCTTTTGTACTGTTTGCTTCATTTCTTTTATAATTGTTGTAAATTAAATATTGAATAAGCTTACCTTAATCAAAGACATGATGGACAGAATCTTTCCTTTAGAGAGTAATAGCGTTTACCATTGACTTGCCACTCTGAACATTTGATGATTGATTTTTTTATTATACAATTTATGATTTTTGTAAATAATCCAGGTATGTTTTTCATGGTATGACTTCTACCGTTATCAGTGATTGATAAATCAGAGTAATAGGCATTTGATATACTATTTCTATTAAGTAATTTTCTGCATTTAGTTTGAGTATTTGATATATAATTTATACTTATATTGTTTGTGTTAAGTACTATGATGCATTATAATATTTCTTGTGTATTTATTGCTTATTAATAGAAGTATTGATACTGAAATAATTGACTATAGTCAAGTTTTTCTTTGAATGTATATTATAGGCATTCATATAAATTTCTATTTCCATACACCTGCTTACATGACTACTTTATTCAAATTCGCATTACATTATTATTACAGCTTCATCTAATGGGTTGTCTTAGAATTAATTTTTTGTAATGGTTTTGTATATTGTTGAGTTGGAGTTATCTACTTGCATTGTAGTCAATGCAGGTAGGTGACTGATGATGTTATGCAGTGAATAAGTATGAGATTCACTGATCGGGATTATGAAAGAGAGAGAGAGAGAGACGATGTTTATAATTTTAAAAATGATGAGCCAGAGACTCAAGTAAATTGAAGGTAACATAACAAACCTCCAAGATGTGGGAAAGAAGGAGGTGCTAGAGGAAGACTACATGAAAAGGTCAGCAAATTGACCTTGATTTGTCCTTGCCAAAAGTGGGAGTTAAGATTGAACCATTAAGAGTAAAGTAGACGTCCTCACAGGAGGTGAGTTTTATTCAACATAGTCCAGAGTCTATTCTGATAAATTTTAGCCAGAGTTATTTTGAACTCCATTTGGGTAGGATTTGTGTCAATTCAACTCTGTAACATCAAGAAATTTCTATTCAGTGGCTGCATTGTGTGAAATAGTTTCAGTGTTAAGAATAAAATCATGAAAACTGGTGTGCCCAAGTGAATACTACCCTCCTGAAAAGTAGAAAGTATTATTAGACAATTTCAACCTAACTTAATAAGTCCCTGGTACATTATCATGAAAGTCACAGACAGAAACGAGTCATTCATGTAGTACCATAAATACAAATAAATAAATAAATAAGTATATACAGTATATACAAATAAATATATATATATACTATATATATATATATATATATATATATATATATATATATAAATAAATATATATATATATATATAAATAAATAACATATAAATAAATATATATAAATATAATATATATATATAAATAAACATAAATATATATATATAAATAAATAAATAAATATATATATATATATATATATAAATATATAAATTATATAAATATATAAATATATATATATATATATATATATATATATATATATATATATATATATATATATATATATAAATATAATAAAATAAATAAACATCTATATATATATTTAAATAAATAAATAAATATATATATATATATATATATATATATATAAATAAGAATAATATATATATATATGTATATATATATAAATAAATAAATAAATAAATATGTATATATAAATAACTAAATATATATTATATACAGGGTCAGGCAAAATGATCTGACACATCTAGTTTTAATAAATGCAAATGAAGTAAAGAAACAAAAGTGTTTTTCTTTTTGAAAGTACATATAATTCCATTTGTTTCATTATGTTTTTAAAAATTAAATCAGTAAATGGGGATCCATTATTGTCCACACACTATCGAAGCGTTCACGAAAGTTCTCTATAACTCTCAAGCGGGTCATTTCATGTGGAATGGAAGTTTCTTAACGAATTGCATCTTTAAGTTGTTCAATAGATCGAGGCGATTAATATATACCTTTGACTTGAGGTATCCCCAGAGAAAAAAATCGACGGATTTAAATCAGGTGAACGGGCGGGCCAACCGATGTCACCGAATGAGATCAAATGACCAGGGAACATCTTCCTCAAAATCCCCATCGCATGTCAAGAAGTGTGGGCTGTTGCCCCATCCTGTTGAAACCAAACATTGTCCATATCGTGGAGCATATTCAATTTTGGTCTGAGAAAAGTCTCTAGCATCTCACAATATCGATCAGAGTTCACAGTCACTGTAACGTTGTCTTCTTCGGAAGAAGTAAGGACCCCATATAATGAATTCTGCCACAGCACACCATACAGTCACCTGAGGACAATGCAAAAGGGCGTTCATGCAACTCACGAGGGTTGTTCTCGGCCCAGTATCTGAACTTTTGCTTATTCACTTAACTACAGGTAAAAATAAGCCTGGTCACTGAACAACACAACTGCTGCATGGGGACAAAACTGTTGGTCATTTTGTTGACACAATGCTCTTCATTGCGTTTCAGTGTCTTTTAATGCCGGTGAGTTCTTGTCAACATCATTTTGTATGGATGCATTTCAAGGTCATTGTGAAGAATTCTTCCAAACTTCTTTCGAAAGTCTAAGAGCTAGGGCGTTTCAAATTTGGAACAGAGTGGAGATACTGTTGAACTGAAGCTCTTACGCTGCCCATTTTATGGAGTTCTGACGACCCTGCGAGGTCGGTCGGTTGATTTTTCGTTTCAATGCAGACCCAGTAGCTCTGAAGTTGGTAACCCATAACAAGATCGTGTTTGCGAGCTGGTACGGGATCATGTCTACTCCACTCATTGAAGTGAATCGAGGCTTTTGTGTTGCAGTTACAGATTCGTTTGTTTTGATAAACCGCTTAGAGGTGGAATGAAAGCACGATGCCTCCACACCCTCCCCCAATTCATGGCAGCAACTGAAAAAGAAATCCAAAACAATGGCATTATAAAGTGGGTTACAAAACAAAATGGCAGTATATGAAAAAATGGCATTATATGTACTTTATTTACAATAATCAAAGTTCAGTTTTTGTTTCTTTACTTTATTTTGCCTTTATTTAACCTACAAATGTATCAGATCATTTTGCCTGAAGAAATGTATAAAGCTTCTATCCTGGTTTTATATATATGCTATATATATATATATATATTTGATATGTATATATATATATAAAGTATAATATACTGTATATATATAAATATATATATATATAGTATATACATTTATATATATACATATATGAGGTGAAATCTAGGCCTAATCAACAACACTAATTATCTGTATTCTTAACTTGAATGATTATATATATATATATGAGTTCTTGTGTAACTATATATATATATATATATATATATATATATATATATATATATAAGAGCCCGCGCGCTTTATATATATATATATATAATATATATATTTATGGAGTATATATATATATATATATATATATATATATATATATTGGTATATAATAAGATATATATATATATATATATATATATTAAGTAAACGGAACGCTATATTATGTATATATATAAGATGTGTGTGTGTGATAAACGTGTGTGTGTCACATAATTATAGCACTGAAAAAATTAAAACAATCAAAAAGAAACAAAAAACAAATGGCAGTATATGCCTAAATTGGTTTTATATATATATATATATATATATATATATATTGTATATATATATATATATATATATATATATATATATATATATATATATATATATATTATATATATATATATATTATATATATATATATAATATATATATATATATATATATATATATATATATATATATATATATATATATATATATATATATATATATATATATATATTATATATATATATATAAATATATATATATATATATATATATATATATATATATATATATATATATGTATGTGTGTGATACTATCCAGAGGTTATGTCTATTTTTCATGATGCAGTATTGTAACATTTTTGTAATGCATTTATGACAAAATTATCTAACATAATAGTTGTTTAAATCTTACCTGGTGTTCTGTTATATATAACTTAAGAAGACTGCCACGAACGTTCATCTGAGGAGGTTTTTTCGTGACAGAAGATGGATGACCTTTTTCCAGAATTCATCACCCTTCAAAGGACACTACAGTGTTCCAATGCAAATGACTTGGCGGTGACTTTCTGTCATAAAAGGGCTTCTGTGGCCAGTTTGAAGTGGTGAATGTCAGCTTCACGTAATCTTCTTCGACAGGATGGATGGATGGATATATATATTTAGGGCAAGAGCCCAGGCACTGGGGTCAAGAATGCTGTGGAGGAAAGTTGGTCAATTCAGACTACAATAAAATAACAATTTTTAAAGAATTGTATTTCTCTAACTATACAAACCCGAGGTCCCTACATTAGGAATTACTTTCAGGCGTAGGCTGAAACGGCCGTTAAACTCTTGAGCAAGGTGGTTAGGCAGTAACTACCGCCAGGTATGCGGATACCAGCCTTCCCGGATGTAAACATTCCAGTTTGCCTTTCTGTGCAGGTTCAGATTGAGGGGGCATGAGGTGGGATAGTGGCAGTATACCTGGTTTGTATAGTTAGGAAAAATACAATTTACTTTAAAAATTATTTGTTCCGACACAATATACAAACCCTCGGTCCTTTACATTAGGAAGACTCATTGGTTGGAGGAGGAATCTGAGTGAGTCTCCTGAACTGACTGGAGTTCTGCAACCTTTTTTACTCCTCCTGGTCGAAAAGAGCGAGGAGGAGTAGTTGTTTAAATCCTCTGGACATTCTGTTGGCGCTCGGAGTGTAGGAACTGCAAGATCAAATGTCAGATACTGGTTTTTTCATGAGTGAGGAAAAGTGACTCCTACCAGAAATAGCCTGGAAGGATTTAGAGTCGGAGGCAGTGACTTGGAAAGACTTTCTGAGATAGGGTTCCCTTTATTGCCAGTCTCTCCTTCCTCCTTGCTAGAGGAAGGAACGGAATTGCTCCTATGATTCTATAAGAAAAATAGAACGAATGCTTGATGTGTAGTCTGGTCAATCAGTGCCAGTTCCAGCAGCTATTGGTTCAGTCCTATTCTCATCCATACAAACCGAAGTTAGAGGATTAGGGAAGGAGGAGGAAGAGAGGTCAGTCTCAGAATCCTTCTCACATCCCAGAACCAACGCCTTAGGCGAGATGCTACTAAATGCCCTCTG
Organism: Macrobrachium rosenbergii; assembly: GCF_040412425.1. Classification (NCBI taxonomy): domain Eukaryota; kingdom Metazoa; phylum Arthropoda; class Malacostraca; order Decapoda; family Palaemonidae; genus Macrobrachium; species Macrobrachium rosenbergii. Next base: position 581,630 of record NC_089776.1, read on the forward strand.
AAGGAGCCGGGTGAGACAACACAACTTGTTGAGCAGCCACCAGAGACCCAAGGAAAAAGGGTTCCAAGGGCCTGTGGGCAAGACCGTTAGGAAGAAGACAAGAGTGTGGTCTAAGAGACCACATCTGCTTCCAGACCGACAGAAACTTCATTGTGAGGGATGGACCAAGCCATCGACTTCTGCACACCTGAGCTCTCGGGTGAAAGGTAAGAGGTATGTCATCGTCAGCTGCCAAGTACCTCCTTTAATCGCTTCATTTAAGTCAGGAGGAAGATGTGTCCCAGACACTTCTTCCTTGGGAGACAGTACTAGTGAAAACGTTGACGACATCTAGGTTAGGAATGTCGAGCCTTTCGAAAGTACCACAGCTCCTAATAGGACAAAGTAACTAATGATCTGGATCATCGATACCAAGTCTAAGGAGGAGGGGAACAAGAAGGACTGGAACCCGACAGTCGATGCCAATGGGTTCGAGTCCACCTACGACATCCGAGAAGGAGTCGAGGTATGATCCCCATCCCTGTTCTTCCATCTTCACGCCAAGGCCAGGGTAAGATGAGAGATGGTCCTACGAGGGTATATCTCCATCCGATGACTCTCGTGAGGCGTGCAGAGCACGGACAGGAACCCAAACGAGTCACATGCCACCCAGGAAACAGTTCCCTGGGAGAGCACAACTGAAGAAGCTTCTTGTCCGTAGCTAACGCCGACTGAGGAGACGAAGGCTAATTCAGATAGAAGACTAGGTCGCAAGGGCCTACGTTCTTCACAAATGAAAGGGAGAGAAGCAGCCCTCGGCGGAGAAGATGAGGAAGTCCACACTTGACGAAATGCTCTGACCCAAGAAGAAGTTCCGACAACGACACCACCAGCGAAGACGGATCCAGTCCCTGGGACAGTGTTGCAGAGGACTGTAAGGATATCCAGCTATATCCGTTGCCTCTCCCGATGAGAAAGCCTGTGCTTGCAAGGAAAGCTGAAAGTCTCCCAGTCCTGAACACACAGGATGTACTGCCTCAAGAACCGCTTCTTGTGTAGCTGCACAGGAGGATGGGTCAAGCGGAATTCTTCTCGATGCCTCGGCAATCAGGTCGGATGAAGGCGAGGAAATGTCTCGGCATTTGTCTGTAACTTGGGGTGAGCAATGTTTGTGAAACCCTAGCGAAACGGGACAAACACGGAGGGAAAACGTTGATATCGAGTTTTCACCAAAAGACAGCATGCCTCAACAGAGCGGCCCTTGGTCTGGTATGAAGGAGCAACAAAAAACTACCGACTTGTGTGCAGGGAGGCAACAGAAGGGCGGTAGGGATTTCTCAGTCCAGCAGTCTCTGCATGAATCTTCGTGAAGAAAGAGTGAGCAGCATGTTCCGTCCTGATCACTCAAAACCCGAGGCTAGGGCTTGCCTACCAATACATCCCCACCAGGAATGCATCTGGTTAATTGAGCTGCCGAGTGTGCAATAGAACAACACTCGAGTACCTTCAAATGTCGAGATGAAACAGGAGGAAAAACGATTGCCCCCTTGTTTGTCGACAAATGCCACTACTGTAGTTTTGTTGTTCAACTGAACCAGTGAGTGCCACAAACCCATCCTGAATTCTCAGACGGCAAAAAGGCTGCCCTGAGCCCAGGACGGTGATGAGAAGGTACTAATCGCCCCTCGGTCACACAAATTCAGACAAGGTCTTACCAGTGTGCGCCTATTCTCAATCTGTGAATCTGTAAGTACACAAAGATGTGAGGGGAATATGCAAGCATATTCGAAGGTTCCTTCAATCAAGCATTAGCCTAACTCTTTTTCCTCATACATCGAAGAGGAAAGAACGGAGGAAAGGAAGCAGACTTCCATTCTCCACCATGGGAAGCTTGCAAGATGACAGGGTACCGAGGCAATTAGCTCTAGCCGGCTGGCATTTCCCGAATCTGGAGCACAGGAGAGGTGGAGGGATGGAAGTTCGATGGAAAGAATTGCGGAGACCTAAGGGGAATAGATACTTCTGAGGAATCCATTCCCAGGTCTCGGCAATGTCGCTGTCCAGTTCCAGAGACTCGATATCATTTCGTCCAGGCATCAGCAGTTGCAATCTTCTTCTGAAGCCTAGGACTTAGCTAGGAGTTGAGGGGGCTGGCTTGAACTCAAGGTCGAGTTGAGATGACTAAGACCCAAAGTTCTTGGCCATTGTCCAAAGGACAAGTCAGTGCCCTGGTGGGAACCTTGATTACCGGGGTATCTGGCAAATCTCTGAAAGAGAAAGGCAGAACCAAGAAAGGGTTTGTTCCCAAGGGTCGAGCCAACTCGGGACTTACGAAACCGGAGATCCGAATTGGGACAAAGTCCTTCTTCTTAGCATCAGAATTGCCAAAAAAACTGCAGTCAGCAAGACCCTCCGAGGCACGAAGAATTCATATTCTGTCGAGGCAGGGGTGGAAGCTTGGGGTCTCGACCTGAATTAACTCCTTCGAAGAAAAGAATTTATCAGGTCAAGAACGCTCTCGGAAGCCAGAACCGCGGCGGTCCCTGACACTCTCGGCCCTGGAAACTGCAAGGGTTATGCGAGTGATGAAGGTTATTCATTGGGGAGCAGCAGTCCTGTCCCGGGGATCCTCGCGCCGATTCTCCGAGAACACGGGGCGATCTTTAACTTGAAGAGGAAGACCCTCGCTGTTTCCGACATCGTGAAACTCCTGTACCTCTTCCCTTGGAGGGAGACCTGACAGATCCCATGAAACCGTCCTCGGTACCTGGGTTATAATACGAGAGAATCGGGGACCAATACCCAAAGCACGCCAGGCAGCCAACTCAAAAAGAAAATTTCGTCAGAGCTTCACTGTCCGTCTCTCTGCGCTCTCGAACAACCGAGGGGAGAAGAGAACAGGTGAGGAGGAAAGAGTATCCCTACCTGTCCTGCCAGTAAGATAAGCAGGAGAGGCGGATCGTGAGCGATAATCAACCGAAGGAGATTACTGCTACACGGGGAAAGAAGAGCACTTGTGCCGCAGCAAAGCGCTTTCCTGGGAAGAGCAAAAGTTCACTCGAACATAGCCGAGAACCTGAATCGGAAAACCGAGTAGGGCCGAGCCGAGCGAGCCGATCACGCCGAACGCGATCCAGCTGGTTGGTGTGCGGCGGACTGGGAGGCAGGCGGGGGAGCCGAGCCAGTCTGGCAAGCCGAGTCAGTCTCGCAAGCCATGTGGACCGGGGCCGAGAGCTGGCCACCCGTGCACCGAACACAATCATAACTAGGCAGGCCGGACACATCTGCTGTGAACAATTGCTAGTTTCAAACTCTAAACTCCTTCGAGGCCGAGGCCCTCAAGAAGAAGGTTCAAAGGGGAATTCTGTGTCTGCTATCTTGCATGCTCGAACCCTAAAGTTCGAGACACAAGAATGAAGCCTGCCCGAGCAAATCGAAGCAGCTGGCAGGCAGTATGGAGACACCTGGCGTCTCGGCATCCAGACACCCGGCGTCTCGGCACTTTCTCTCGTCCTGTACCTCTCGTAAGGCAAGCAGACACCGTGATTCATAGAATTCAAGCTACCCATGAGACTTCCAAAAATCGGGAGCGCTGCTTTGTTTCCTATTAGATCGAAAGAGCCAGCACAGAACCAGTCTTAGACGACACTTCCAAGACTGGCAAAGAAGGCATGGCCTCGAGAGGCCGCTCTTAGCGAGCCCCAAACGCAAGATCCCACAGGAGAATGCGAATCGGTTCCCGCCGAGAGCGGGAAGAGCCAACGAGAAACTTGTCTCCCGGAAGAGAGTCAGACCCTTAGAAGTCCCGCAGGACTCCCAAAGTGAATTTCTTCCCTGCTTCTTCTGATGTTCGAACCGACAGGATCGAGACACCAGGCTGGGAACCCGACCGAGCACTGGCAAACACTCGGGGAGCGCTTGCGGTGCTGGCAGGAAGAAGAGCCGAGACACCTGGGTGCCCCTCGGCCCTTTCTCTCCGCACTGCTCCCGAACTGGGCCCAGGAAAATCTCTCCAGACCAGATCGGGATACTCGATATTCCATAGAATCTCGAGCACTGAGCAGCTCAACAAGCGCTCGGCAGCCCCATCATAGAGGCAGAACCTCTAAGACTGGGAACGGGATCGCAAACTGAGGTCTGTGTGCCCATGCCTTCTGAAACACAAAACCCAGGGCTATGCCAATCAGTTTCCTAACCCAAGGTCGGGAAGAGCCAACGAGACCCACTGCCTCCTCGGAAGGGAGGCAGTCCCTAGACGTCCAAGGGCATCAAGGGGAAGAAGCAGCATTCCTCTCCTTTGGCCGATGGAGGTCTGTCCGATTCTCAGGACCCCCTTGGACCTCAGGAGAGGAAGGAAGACGAGCAGAAGACAAAATCGAAGAGAAGACAAAATCGAAGATAAGATGAAGAAGACGGCGGCTACTTCCCACAAGGCAGCTTTCTTCACCTCCACTCCAACATCTTCTACAGGACGGTGGACACGAAACATCGTAACTCTCCAGGGTAGTCCGCAGGAACACAACAGACGAGCCAGGACACCACCACCAGAAAAGCAGCAGGTATGATCAGGACAGCTGATGCAGGAGCTCGGTTGGAAGGGCAGGGACTACTGCAACGCCAGGAACATCACCTCAACAGGACCACTTCCTGTCTTCACGCCGACAACTTCTACAGGATGGCGGACATCAGAACCTCTGTGGCAGTTGGCAGGAACGCACGGAAGCGCATCGGGACGACCGCCAGAAGCGCAGGAATGATCAGGACAGCCAATGCAGGAGCTACGGCAAAGTTCGCAGGGCAGGAGCTATTGCAACGGCCAGGAACGCCACTTCCACAAGGTGACTTCCTTCCCTTCATGCCAACATCTTCTACAGGATGGCAGACATCGTAACCTCCAGGGCAGCTGGCAGGAACACAACGGAAGCGGCCCCGGCATGATCACTAGAAGAAGCGGGCACGATCAGGACATCCAATGCAGGAGCTACGTTAGTGGTTCGGAAGGCAGGAGCTACTGCAACGGACAGAATGTCATTTGAAAGTCACCAGCAGCGACAGGAGCGATCAGGCGCTGTGGCAGGAGACCAGAGAGCAGCCCACAGACTGTCGTCGAGTTGACAAGAGCATAACACAGGGAAACAGCAGGAGCAGATGGACCACAGATACGCAGGAAGCATTGCAACAGCATACATGAAAACCAGCAATGACAGCGATCGATCTACATCGGGCGGGAACAGTCAGAGCGATCCTGACGTGGGAAATATGTCATCTAATCAGGTATTGTGGTCGATCCCGAAGCAACACTGAATGAATGTCAGGACTGCTTCATGCAAGATATTCTTGATATATCCAGCCAACTACTGCTGTGTCTGCGATGCTCACTGTCAACCTGAAAGAAAAACAAAGATGATTAGTAGAGGGAGGCTCCTCCTGCTACAAGGGGAACAGCCCTACGCAGCAAGTGGAGTACTCTAGACAAGGTCGCTCGATCGCTCCCCTCTCGTCTTAACCCAGCGAGCGAGTGAAGAGGGCGAAGGAGAGAGATCTACTAAGGAGAGAAGGAAAGAACCTATGGAAGAGAAAAAGGATGGAGGGGAGACCACCAGGGCGCCGTGGAAGCGGAACTTATCGACGACGCCCGTAACCTCCCACTCGGCCCGCAAATCTCTAAGCGCAGGCAGCAAGTAACACTCAGCACAAGTAGGAAGAGATTAGTGATGCCCCTTACACACGGAGGGCGGAAGCCCAAGAAGGGAACTAACTCTTACGTCCCAATGGATGTAGGGGAGTGAAGATAACGTCCCCAAACTATATCTCTGAAAGTACAGGGCGCCTTCAGTATTTACGTAAAGGGCCGCTGGAGAGAAGCATTACCACTTGGTTACGCTTACTCCAGTTACGCCCTTGGCCATCAAACCCAAGACACAGGCAGGGAAGGACGGCTTACGCAAGGTTATCACAAATCGTGGGTTTGTAATAACAAAAATCAAACACACGTATATATAAACAAAAATACAGAAAGATCCCACCGGGATAATAAGAGCTTAACGACAGTCAGACAGAGAGAACGAAAAACGGCTGACGGCCGAAAGCAAACTGGAATGTTTACATCCGGGCAGGCGGGTATCCCCGCCTACCTGGAGGTAGTTACTGCCTAACCACCTTGTTCAAGAGTTTAACGGCCGTTTCCAGCCTACGCCTGAAAGTAATTCCTGATGTAAAGGACCGAGGGTTTGTATATTGTGTCGGAACAAACAAGATGTTAAATATTTCCCGGATAACATGGAGGGTATGTAATACTTCCATTAGGTAACTAGGAAAAGAGTCTGCAGCACATCAACAAAGGTCCATTTACATACCTTACAATGCAGGGTGGGCCAATCAACTGACAACTCTATGTCAAACTTGTTAGCAACACAGGCTATAATGAGGGTAGGTAAATCTGCCTGACCATCTATATATCTTTCAGGAAGTGCCAACAATGCCTCCTGAAAGAATGCAATCAACCACAAAGCATCATGCGCGGACACACGGAATAAAGTACGTATAAAACTTCTTTTTTTATTAACATAGGGACGAGGCCTATTATCATCGACATTTCAAAGAGCAATTAAGATTCCGACCCATTACAGTCCTCAGCAGGCGACACGACACTCTTCATGAACATAAATGAGTAAATATGACAATTTAGTGTAGGATGGCTACAACGGAAAGGTTAGAGTACTGGGCTAGCAGGCTTCTCGTATGGCTAGCCCTAACCTCATGCCGAAGATACGGGGCTACACAACAAAAGAACAATTCCAAATTCAAGGAAGATTAGCGTAAGGACTGGAATGGGTCGGCAAAGTAAACAATGGATTGGAACTTACCACTGACCATCCGCCCCTGGGGCCGGTAAATAGTCGCTGGCACGGGTATCAGTCTAACAACAGGCACCTGGGCCTAACCTTGTACAGTACTCAGTCTGGCTGTGCTTCCACGTGAGGCCTACAATGCTGGCTGACTTTCGAGCCTGAAAGCGATCAACAGATCAAAATATGAAATAAGATGCACAGCAACTATAATCTGCCATATAAAGGTATAAGCTATCCTATATTAGGCTCTCATACAATAACTGGAACGATGACTACGTCACAACATACTCACCGCTACCCTACCATTAATGCATTACTGTCTATATGATACTGAGATTAAAATAATGAATGCTAACAGTACTAAATACTGGATGGAACAACACAAATTTTGGGGATCTCGTCTCATCTGCCTCCCAGCCTTCTTAATCAAAACACATTGTTAGTAAGTTACCATAAACAATACAATGAAATAAATGCTTGGCCATAAGATAGTAAAAAGGCGGGTGGGCATTTCTAGATGAAAAAATTAAATGGTTTAACAATATCAAAGATTTAATAACCCAATTAATGATGAATCTCAATAAATAACAACTTCAATAATACTTTGAGTCTAAGTCATGTCCGAACTCCGAACACGGCTCCCAAACGAAACTGGCTTATTTGTACAAAACTGATAATCTTAAGAAAATGGGAAATACCTTCTATTGAACACAATAGCAATCATTCCAATAATGAATTATGTATCAGTTCAATTAACAACCGAGTGGAATCAAAGAAACATAAATATGAAACATGAGACCTTTCATGTGACGTCATCAGACGTATTCCATCAGCAGAACTGTTTCTGTTGAGTCGAAAACTCGACAAATGCCTTTCAGCGCCGTGATGAGAAAATAAATTATGTTAAGGTTATGAATTCATGAAGGAAATGATTAATAAATAAAATGAAGTGATGTAACCAATAAATAAAGGTATGAAGTTTAATGAACGATGTGATATATACATAATAAAAAATTTAATGTAGTTTGGCTCGAAACTTGAAGACCTACTTCCTCTCTATTACAGTTGTATTAGATAATGGATGACGACGAATCACTGGCGCGATCGCCCTGGTCGCTCTCTTTGGTTCACATTGACAGAATCATTTCCCCTCTCTATCCAACAATAAACAAACAGTTGTTTTGCGCACGTGCAGTTGTCGAGCTATATTCGCTTTCGGGACGGACGTTGGCTTTTATGATATATTTATGATAGCACGTTAAAACGAAGAAAAAATTACGCAATGCTAGAGAACATTGTGTTCGTTTACTATGAGCCATAAGAACTGTAAGAGTTTGACTGTAACAATATGTGAATGTTGTGATCTAGATTTTATAAGTAATCATTATATGAATATTATTGGGCACGCTGTCTAAGTTTGAGTCATATCTGTTGTTTATGTTTTGGCAAGTCATGTGAACAGTATTGCATCTCACCGCCCTCCAAAATGTTGGCTCGTCAACACTGTACCTACAAATTGGTAACCTGTTTAATAAACTAATGGTAACTACCCTCAGCTTATCTGTGGTGAAACTTTAAAGTTTTAGGGCCACATTCGGTACGATTTCATTCAACCTTAAGCCCTCCTACACTAGCTTTGAATGAGACCACGTTACAGTGCTGAGGAGTTTACTAACTTAAATATACCATGAAGTCAAGAAACATTGCATTTTTATCCAACAAAAGTGCAGTTAAGAAACAATCAACTATATTTCCCGCACCAATTCTTTTTGGGTGATGCCACACGGGTTCACAAATACGCATTTAAAAGTTTAACACATAATTATTTAAAGAACACAACAATCATCAAAGTTACGTTAAGAAGCAAAGAAACATTAACACATTACTGCAAAATTTTACAAAACGTTACGTTACTTCGATAGAGGAAAACATAAATGGCCAAAAAGGGATTTCAGAATATTCTTATGAAGAAGTTACTCTATGGCGACGACAGTTCACGAGGTGATGGGGCTGGATTCTACAAGAACTTCTTCCTTTACTTGCCTTCCTGGAGTTTGCTGCTAAACAGGCAGAGCTTCACATTTACACCTAGGGAAAACTCGAGGAAGAGTATATTGCTTAACACAAATGTCACATCTACAAAATTACAGGGTTACGTAACAAAACATCAATTTAAAAACAAACATTAAGTGCTTTAATCGTAACTCAACATACAAAAAAAGGGGTTTCGTCCAGAAGGCAAGCTTAAATCACTGGCATGTGCCCTTACAATAAGAAAATAACATATATATTCTCCTCAGGAAGAAGTTTGACACACTGTAATCATACGTCATCTAATTTTATAGAGATGGGCAAAATTTGCAAAAAAATGTGTTTATTACTTTGAATATCAATGTACTAATTTATACAAACTCATTGCTATAGTTAATATAATAAAAACTTCTTCTGTGGAGCAAAAATAATGATATCAACGTATTTTCATAGAAACTGGGAAATACATCAAAATAAGTAATCAAGAAAAACTAGGAAATTTTATTCAAGGGGACTAAATGGCAATTTTTGACATTATCATTAAGAACCCGTAACATAGCCGTAATTTGGCGTTGACAGATGATTGGGTCCCTATTCTTGAATAATGCTTTGTTTGTTGAGTAAGATTGCACAATCTTACTCAACAATTCAATTCAAACTATTTTTCCTTAAACATGACAAATGTATAAAAGTTGGACATGTATTTATTTTGATACCAAGAAATGTTGTGTTGATAAGGATTCTGCCATTATTATACACTACCATCATATTACTGTAGAGCATAGATATAAGGGTAAAATATACGATAACTTTCACATGAATACCATATATTTTTACGATAATTTTGGTAGAGAAACGAAAATTTTGAAGTATCTGTACGATAACTTGGTCAGCAAAGTCTGGCAGCCCTGCCTGAGGAGCAGCTGCACAATGAGCTCAGCCAGTGTAGTGAGCCGTGTCGTGAAAGGTTGTGTAAGGTCGCGGTGCTCGTGTTCATTTTCAGCTCGTTCATACTTGTGGTGCCTTTGTTGTTGTGATGTAGGTGGGCGTGTGGTTGGTGTTCTTCCTCCTTAGCGGTTCCCCGGGATGGAATCTTGACCGGGAGTGAAGAAAAGGAGGCAGGAAGTTTCAAAGCCTCCACGTTGGTCGTGGCGCCTGCCGCTGGTGGAGGGAAACTTCAGGCTGAAGTGGCAGAGAGAAGTTCGTCAGAGGGCGGATGTTAAACAATGTCGTCGTCGGTTGAAGGAGAGGAGAGGACAGGCAGTCGCCTGGAGGAGACATCGGTAAGTACTTTGCACGTTAGGCCTAGTCTATGGAAACTGGGTTTAGGGGACTCGACGGCAGCTTAGCAGGCCCTCTTGCCTGAGGCCTCGATTTGAAGGGAATTCTGCTTCGTTTCAGCTTTTCAAACCACAGCCTGTGTCTTCATGCCTGTATTGTTTTTGACGTGTATAAAGACGAGAGAGAGAGAGATCGTGTTAGCCTAGATTCCTGCTTCGGTGGCGCCACCTCGAAGTATCGTAGGCCTATTCCCAGAAACATGGGGTCGTGGTGTGGAGTAGGCGACGTTTGCTTCGGAAACGTTTGTTCGGAGGCGAGGAGGGCGTTGAAGTCGCCCGCCGAGGGAGGAAGGGCGCTTCCAGAGCCTGCGTCGTTTTCGTTCCCGTGACGAGACTCGTTCTCTGCCGATTCCCTCGTCGTCTCCCTCAGGCAGAGGAAGGGGGGAGGGGAGGGACTCGTTTCACGAAGCATGGCAATGTCCGATGTATCCTGTGTGAAATATGAGGAGCCTCTCTTGCTGGAGGCCGTCTTTGGATGTCGTCGTTTGTGTGGTGTCAGTGGGGCAACTCTGACATTCCATCTGGGGAGTTAGGCTGGACCAAGATATTTGGGGATGCAGAGGAAATGACTCGAAACCAAAGAACCAGTTCTGTAATTGGTGAAATATGCTATTTTCAAATGTGTGTGTGCATGTGAATGAAGGAAATAACAGGCCTAAGAGCAGTAGTGAGTAAACCTGCATATATATATTTTGAAATGAAATGACACATAATCTCAGCTTTCAATTCCTCCTCCACTCTTATGTACTCTCTGCAAACACTGTATATACCATCAAATACTGCATCATTTACTTGATCAAGTGTTCATTCTCAACTGCAGTAGATATATATAATATGCTGGTCATGTGAATATGTCAAAACAGGGCCTGTCATCATCTCCCTCCAAAATCCTTCCAGGTTTCAGTGTGTTTGATCCACTCTTCTTCAGCTGTGCTCCTGCAAATGCACTCTGAGCAGCAGCTGCAATAGCAACCTGCGCTGCACACATTGCAGACTGTAACTGCAGTTTCAGTCACTTCTTGCATAAGTTGATAACATGAAGTTGGATCAAAATATCATCAACAGACAGGTCATTTGTGTTAAAAGCCTCTGCTGTAACTGTATCCATTCATTTCTCAGGGTTTGGCAATTTCAAACCAAATTTCCTCTGACTGGGGTTCCCCATAGCAGTATCATTGCCTGGTGTGATCTGGGGTGTGTGTGATAGCCTATGCATGATAGTGCAGAGGAGCTTTTGTTCAAACCCCTGGGAAATCCTGTTCTGTTGCCGAGATTTTAGTGCTGGGGCAGAGTTGGGTGAGAAGCCCCTTGAGAAGAAATGCTTATATTGTCCACAGTACTGTATTGCAGCCACTGGCCTAATAAAGGTGTTTCTAGAGAGCTTTGTTCTTGGTGTATCAGCGATGATAATCATGAAGGCTTGTTAACAATTTCAGGTAAATCTTTACAACAGTTCCAACTCCATTTTTCTAAAGTAATTATGTATTTTCATGTGTGTTTTAATGTGTTCTGAATGGTTATGATAGTAATACATCAGGGAAATGAGTTTTTCTCGAGTTACTAGCCTATACACCCCTACTACATCCAACAGGGTTGGGGACCCTTTAGGAATGCAGGGTTTTGGGTGGGATAAATCACCATCAACACAAAACAGCATTTGAATTAAGGAATAAAATGAGGTAAATCATAGCATACCTACCAAACCTTAGTCAGGCAACGTAGGCTGGTGTAATGTAGCCTAACATCCCTTAACACGCAGTGGGGTGGCGAAACGGCTCTTCCTTATCCACATTTATAAAGATTCTTGGCAAGCTCATATAGGCTATGCAGGCAAGACGTAATGTTGCGCTAGCCACAGGTTACAGGAGGTAAATCATGTTACAATATTATTTTAAAAATTATAAATTTACCTTAATTGGATGGACACAAACATTTTGATGGGTTATATCCAGAACAAGATGGTTGTGGCTCGTCTACAGTGTCATCGTCGTCGCCGTCAGAAAATGATTCCCTAGGTGGTGATGGTGGCAGAGTGTCACTTAAAGGTGGATATAATTTAGCAGCTTCAAGTAAAAATTGGTTTAAAACTGAACTGTACTGCTGCAGGTAACACTCCATGTTGTCTTAAAAAATCAGTGCATCACGTTTCATTTTCAAAGAAATGGTGAATTAAGTGAAAATAATCAAAGTTACAAGATGAACAGAGACTGGACATAGCCTCACTCTATGACAGACTTGAACCAAATGACAAGTTCTTCAATGTCTTGACACCTGTGAGATTTTCAGCAGGTCACGTGACTCCTAGACATAACACTTATCTGCCCACAATGCAATTTTAAGGGTGAAAATTTGCATCAGAACCACAATGCAGTTCTAAACAAAACAAACTTGCATCAGAGCACAAACTGTGTTTGTGTTAAAGTAAACAAAATACTTGGAAATTTTTGAGGCTGGGGATTATATAAACACATTCATGTCTGGGATATGGTGAATGTCCCAAAAAGTATTCAGAGACAGTTTAATTATTTTTATGCAAAAAATGCATCTATAATACTATAATTATTATAGAATGAGTTGGAACTATTGTAAAATAATACCCAATTGGAGAAAGTAAAAACAGCAATTTAAGATAGTAAAAATAGCAATTTAAGATAGTAAAAACAGCAGTTCAAGATAGTAAAACCGGCAATTTAAGATAGTAAAAACATCAATTTAAGAGAGTAAAAACATTATTTTAATTTTTAAGAACAGTAGGAGCCTTTTACCCATGGTTGGGGTAGGAAGTCCAGGGTGGGGGCTTTTTGCCCCATAACCTCCTTAGATATTGTACTTCATGAAAACAATTGTGTATATTGAAAAATAGGTGAATATTTTTTAAATAAATATAAAAAATGTACTCTTGAAATATATACAGCTATTAATTAAACTTAAAATTCTTAGTTTTTTGTAAAAATGGGAACTTTTGGTGTTCATAGGAACTGAAATGAGTGACATTTCTATATATACATGACAGCAATAATAGCACAAGTAAAAATAAAGTGACTTTCTTTACATGGCACAAATAAAACAAACAAATTATAAATTTCTTTTACAAAAGCACAAGATTGACACAAGTATAAAAGGAAGACTCATTTCCTTTACATGAAAGTAATAGCAAGAACATCCTAGTAGAAGACTAGAGCGACTTCTTCAACAGATCAAGATGATGGCTGTAGAAGTTTCAGACCTTCATTAGTCTTCATCTGCTTCACAGTTATGACATGTATGCCAAGCTAATCCAAGTTTGTATTCTTCATGGGACCAATTTTTACATGAATTGCACTGCACCCATTTTTCAGAGGGTTTACTGGAAGTGAATTGGATCTCCACATACCAGACAAGGCCATTCTTCAGCTTCAGAAGAAACAGGACTTGGAATCCTCTTGTTTTTCTTTGATGGTTATTTTTTGCAGCAACAGAGAACACTTATTGACCTCAAGAAGTTGCTTTTGTAGGATTTTGATGTTATGACTTCAGCTTTTGAACTTTCCTTCTCCTGGCTCGTTTTCAGTAGGTTTGGGAGGGCTGCAGAGATCTTTGAGCACTCGCTTTGCTTCATTTTCTGTTGATGTGCTTGGTTGTGCATATTGTGGCTGAGAAAGAGAAACATTGAAGTGATGCAGCATCAGGGTTTATCCCAGCACCTGACTTGATTGGAGTGCCCACCCACCTCATTGGAATTGGAACTGTTGGATGGTTCTTCCTTGGTGAGTTTTGCTGCTATGAAATCTTCATCTATGAATATGTCATCATTAAATGGCCAGTTACAGCCTTATCAATAGTAGCTGACTTCATGAATGCACTGGCAGATATGTCAGCTACATTATATTGTGTAATGCACTTTCCTGGATTTGCAAGTTATCTGCCGCTCTGTTGTAAGCAGCCTTAGCCTACATGACTTGAAGTATGAAACACCAGGTGGTCGTAGCTTATGAGTGCAATAAGGAGGCAGAGTTGTCAAAATTACTCCATTCTCTCTTGCTAAGTCAATAGCAGGCAAAGTTGTGACTGTGTGGCACATTTACAATTATAATGTGCTTTTCTGCTTGACTTGGCTTAACAATTTCGACAAAGTGATGTAGCCAGTCTGAAACAATCAGCATCAGACCTTCCATTTGCTGTGCATCTTGCAATTGAATCAGGTGGGCTGCCGATCATAAGTAGTGAGTCATCCTTTTATGGGCAAATAGAAACAGAGGAGGAAGATAAACTCCAGCTTCATTCATTGCACAAATAACAGTTGTAGTCTGTCCTCGTTCACCACCAGTTGGTCTGGTTAAACTATCTTATTAATAATAATATACGTCCAGCTGATCTTGCCTCTTTAGTTGCCACAAAATTGACAGGATTTTGCCCAGGTTTCCATAATGACAATTGTGGGTTTCTTTGCAGAAAACCTGCCAGCCAATCTTTTCCTGCCATCTTTGAAGATTTACAAAATCTGTTTGGAATCTTCATTTCTGCAAATTCAAAAGCAAGGGGGCAAACATCAGTAGTTGTGAGGCCTCCATATCTTGAATATGACCCACTAAAATGGCTTCTTGTTTTTCATCAAAATGGGGTCTGAAATGGCTGAGTAATAAATAAAGCACCTGGGTTGTTTACTCTTCCATCTGGATGTCTCCTCAGAGTTTTCTTGCATGGGCTTCCATAACTTTGTGTCAGTTTTAGTGGTTTGCTGCCCTCAAGTGCTTGAAGCACATCCTGCAGCACATTTACCCCATGAGAAGCACTCATTGTTTTCCCTCTTATAGTTGCGTGGTATTTCTCACCTGAAATGAAGGGAAAAAAGGTCAAAACTAAGAAGTTGAAAAAACACACCCCTAAATCAGTTGTAGTTCATATACATTACATTTGTTAATATAGTTACCAAAGACATAGAACGACTAATTAATATTTATACTGTACTAAGGAAAATTAAAAAAAGTGAGTAGAAATTCATCCAATGGGATAAAAAGCCCCCACTTGGGCTTCTTGCCCAAGCCGTGGTGGGCCTTTTACCTCGCACGCCATTTTTTAATAAACTCCAGTTGTTCCCCAATTAAGTTTTCAAGTCTGGATTGCAGTGCAAGGTATTGCTTGGTTCTCATATAAAGTATCTGTAGTGAAAACACTGACAAGATGTCTGTGCAGGACATCCCTGATAGAGCAGCACTCTCAAATGTGTCCAAGGGAGAAAAATGCATGCTGGCTGTGTCCCATTCTCGTTCTCCTGGCTGCTTTGGACAGAAAGCCTCAGGCTGATGGTGTTGCTGCGCTGATCAGCTGATTGAGTTGCTATGATAGGTAACAAGCAAGAAAAGGTGGGGGCAGCCTTTACCCCCACTCAACCCATCTTTTGCATATGGTCTAGGACCATTCATTCTGGAGGGGGAAGTGGGGACTGCCACTGAACATGGGAGTGCCCAGTACTGCTTTGAGTCAGAGTTTCCGTGAGAGAAACAGATGGCGTCAGAAGTGTTCAAGTGAACATTAATAACAGGAAAATGTCCCACTGTGGGAAATTCTCATTTGCTGTTTTCACAGCTTCCATACATTTCCTGTTGATAACATAACTCCCCACTGTAGGAAATGTGTGCATAATTTTCACAACATTCGATTCCAGTGTGCAGCAGCTTCTCCACTGTGGGAAATTTATTTTTGTCCTTTTCACACCTTTCTATTCATGTGTAACACACCTCTATCGCACTGTGGGAAATGCATTTTTGTCATTTTCAGATTCCTCTCTGTGTAACACATTCCTCCTCTGTGGGAAACTCATTTTTGTCCTTTTGTTGCTTGTCCTCTCTACCTCACACTTACCCACTGTGGGAAATGCATTGTCATATTGAGAGCTTTCTTTGAGACCCACCCTCTCCCACTGTGGGATATACATATTTGTTACTTTCACAGCTTTCTCTTCCAGTAACATTCCTAGGCTGTGGGAAATTCAGTTATTTTCACAGTGTAACACTCCTCCACAGTGGGAAATTCATTTTGTAATTTTCACTGCTCTTCCTGTGTACAACACTTCCCCACTGTGGGAAATGCATTTTGTCTTTTTAACAGCCTCTTTGTAATCCACCCTCTCTCCCACTGTGGGAAATGCATTTTGTCTTTTTAACAGCCTCTGTAATCCATCCTCTCTCCCACTGTGGAAATGCATTGTCTTTTACCAGCCTCTTTGTAATCCACCCTCTCTCCCACTGTGGGAAATGCTTTTTGTCTTTTAAGCACTTCTTTGTAATCCACCCTCTCTCCCACTGTGGGAAATGCATTTTATCTTTTAACAGCTTCTTTGTAATCCCCTCTCCCACTGTGGGAAATGCTTTTTGTCTTTTTAACAGCTTCTTTGTAATCCACCCTCTCCCACTGTGGGAAATGCATTTTGTCTGTTTAACAGCTCCTTTGTAATCCACCCTCTCCCCCACTGTGGGAAATGCATTTTGTCTTTTTAACAGTTTCTAATCCCCCCTTTCTCCCACTGTGGGAAATGCATTTTGTCTTTTTAAGTGCTTCTTTGTAATCCACCCTCTCTCACACTGTGGGAGAAACATTGTCTTTTTAACAGCTTCTTTGTAATCCACCCTCTCTCCCACTGTGGAAATGCATTTTTCTTTAACAGCTTTGTAATCCACCCTCTCTCGTACTGTGGGAAAATGCATTTTATCATTTTAACAGCTTCTTTGTAATACACCCTCTTCCACTGTGGGAAATGCATTTTGTCTTTTTAAGTGCTTCTTTGTAATCCCCTCTCTCCCACTGTGAGAAATGCATTTTGTCTTTAACAGCTTCCTTGTAATCTACCCTTTCTCCCATTGGAAAACAAAATGCATTTCGTTTTTAACAGCCGTAATCCACCCTCTCTCCCACTGTGGAAATGCATTTTGTCTTTTAAGTGCTTTTTAATCCACCTCTCTCTCTCTCCCACTGTGGGAAAAACATTTTGTCTTTTAACAGCTTTTTGCAATCCACCCTCTCTCCCACTGTGGGAAATACATTAGTCTTTAACAGCTTCTTTGTAATCCACCCTCTCTCCCACTGTGGGAAGTGCATTTTGTCTTTAACAGCTTGCAGTACACCCTCTCCCCACTGTGGAAATGCATTTTGTCTTTAACAGCTTCTTTGTAATCCACCCCTCTCCCACTGTGGGAAATGTATTTTATCTTTAACAGCTTCTTTGTAATATACCCTTTCTCCCACTGTGCAAAATGCATTTTTCTTTTTAATAACTTTTTTGTAAACCCCACACTCTCCCACTGTGGGAAATGCATTTTTCTTTTTAAGCACTTTTTTTGTAATCCCACCCTCTCCTCACTGTGGGAATGCACTTTAACAACTTTTTTGTTATCCACCTTCTCTCCCACTGTGGGAAATGCATTTTGTGTTTTTAACAGCTTCTTAGTAATCCACCCTCTCTCCCACTGGGAAATGCATTTTGTCATTATAAGCACTTATTTGTAATCCACCCTCTCTCCCACTGTGGAAATGCATTTTGTCTCTTAACAGCTTCTTTGTAATCCACCCTCTCCCCCACTGTGGGAAATGCATTTTGTCTTAACAGCTTCTTCGCAATCCAACCTCTCTCCTGCTGTGGGAAATGCATTTTGTCTTTTTAACAGCATCTTTGTAATCCACCCTCTTTTCCACTGTGGGAAATGCGTTTTGTCTTTAACAGCTTCTTTGTAAACCACCCTTTCTCCCACTGTGGAAAACAAAATGCATTTTGTTTTTAACAGCTGTAATCCACCCTCTCTCCCACTGTGGGAAATGCATTTTTGTCATTTTCAGTGCTTTTTAATCCACCCTCTCTCCCACTGTGGGAAAAACATTTTGTCTTTTTAACAGCTTCTTTGCAATCCACCCTCTCTCCCACTGTGGGAAATGCATTTTGTCTTTTTAAGTGCTTCTGTATAATCCCCCTCTCTCCCACTGTGGGAAATGCATTAGTGTTTAACAGCTTCTTTGTAATCCACCTTCCCTCCCACTGTGGGAAGTGCATTTTGTCTTTAACAACTTTGTAGTACCCCTCTCTTCTCTGTGGGAAATGCATTTTGTCTTTAACAGCCTCTTTGTAATCCACCTCTCTCCAACTGTGGGAAAATGCATTTTGTCTTTTAACAGCTTCTTTGTAGTACACCCTCTCTCGTCCACTGTGGGAAATGCATTTTCTCTTTTTAAGCACTTCTTTGTAACCTCTCTCCCACTGTGAGAAATGCATTTTGTCTTTTAAGTGCTGCTTTGTAATCCACCCTCTCTCACACTGTGGGAAATACATTGTCTTTTTAACAGCTTCTTTGTAATCCACCCTCTCTCCCACTGTGGGAAATGCATTTTGTCTTTAACAGCTTTTTTGTAATCCACCTTTTCCCACTGTGGAAAATGCATTTTTTCTTTTTAAGCACTTTTTTGTAATCCCCACACTCTCCCACTGTGGGAAATGTATTTTTTCTTTTTAAGCACTTTTTTGTAAACCTCACCCTCTCCCTCACTGTGGGAATGCACTTTGTCTTTAACAACTTCTTTGTTATCCACCTTCTCCCACTGGGAAATGCATTTTGTGTTTTTAACAGCTTCTTTGTAATCCACCCTCTCTCCCACTGGGAAATGCATTTTGTCTTTATAAGCACTTATTTGTAATCCACCCTCTCTCCCACTGTGGGAAATGCATTTTGTCTTAACAGCTTCTTTGTAATGCACCATCTCCCCCACTGTGGGAAATGCATTTTGTCTTAACAGCTTCTTTGTAATGCACCATCTCCCCCACTGTGGGAAATGCATTTTGTCTTAACAACTTCTTTGTAATCCACCATCTCCCCCACTGTGGGAAATGCATTTTGTCTTAACAGCTTCTTTGTAATCCAACCTCTCTCCTGCTGTGGGAAATGCATTTTGTCTTTATAACCGCTTCTTTGTAACTCACCCTCTCTTCCACTGTGGGAAATGCATTTTGTCCTTTAACAGCTGTGTAATCCACCTCTTTCCCACTGTGGAAATGCATTTTGTCTTTATAACAGCATCTTTGTAATTCACCCTCACTTCCACTGTGGGAAATGCATTTTGTCTTAAAGAGCTTCTTTGTAATCCACCCTCTCTCCCACAGTGGGAAATGCATTTTGTTTTTAACAGCTTCTTTGTAATCCACCCTCTCCCCCACTGTGGAAATGCATTTTGTCTTCTTAACAGCTTCTTAGTAATCCACCCTCTCTCCCACTGTGGGAAATGCATTTTGTCTTCTTAACAGCTTCTTTGTAATCCACCCTCCCTCCCATTCTGGGAAGTGCATTTTATCTCTAACAACCTCTTTGTAATCCTCCGTCTCTCCACTATGGAAATGCATTTTGTTTTTTTAAACAGCTTCTTTGTAATCCACCCTCTCTCCCACTGTGGGAAATGCATTTTGTCTCTAACAACCTTTTTGTAGTCCCCCTCTCTCCCACTGTGGGAAATGTATTTTGTCTTTAACAGCTTCTTTGTAATCCACCCTCTCTCCCACTGTGGGAAATGCGTTTTGTCTTTAACAGCTTCTTTGTAATCCTCCTCTCTCCCATTGTGGGAAATGCATTTTGTCTTTTTAACAGCTTTGTAATCCACCCTCTTTCCCACTGTGGGAAATGCATTTTGTCTTTTAACAGCTTTGTAATCCACCCTCTCTCACTGTGGGAAATGCATATTGTCTTTAACAGTTTCTTTGTAATCCACCCTCTCTCCCACTGTGGGAAATGCATTTGTCTTTTAACAGCTTTGTAATCCCCTCTCTCTCACTGTGGGAAATGCATATTGTCTTTTAACAGTTTCTTTATAATCCACCCTCTCTCCCACTGTGGGAAATGCATTTTGTCTTTTTAACAGCTTTGTAATCCACCCTCTCTCCCACTGTGGGAAGTGCATTTTGTCTTTAACAGCTTCTTTGTAATACACCCTCTCTCCCACTGTGGGAAATGCATTTTGTCTAACAGCTTTGTAGTACACCCTCTCTCCCACTGTGGGAAATGCATTTTGTCTTTAACAGTTTCTTTGTAATCCACCCTCTCTCCCACTGTGGGAAATGCATTTTGTCTTTAACAGCTTCTTTGTAATCCACCCTCTCCCACTGTGGAAATTATATATATATATATATATATATATATATATATATATATATATATATATATATATATATATATATATATATATATATATATATATATATATATATATGTATATATATAAACCCCTGTATTCACAGGGGATGCATTCAGACACACAAACACACACACACCCCGCATGAATAGTTAAAATCCGCAAATACTTGCCAACCCCTCTAAAAAGGGCTTATAACTGCCTAAGAACACAAAAATATTAATAAAAAAGTACTTTACTTAGCAACCTAATATTCTCAGAGTACAATTATGTTACCATTGCCAACTTATGTTAGCATAAGAACGCGATATGTATGTCCATCTTCCGTCCGTATGTCGCCGTCACAATCGCATTGCGGTGTTATTTTTTGTATCCTTGGCTCGCCTACTTTTGCATGTAGATACTCAAATATCATACAAACAACATGTAGTTTAGTTTTTCTTAAATTCTCAAACAGATCATGATATAGATGGAGATAAATTGGTAGATAGCCGATAGCCCCCTTTTTTAATAGAATTCCCTCTAGCAATATTATTTATCATTTTATCAAAAAAACTTAACTACACAAGAAAGGCACGACTAATGTGCATTAACATGAGTAGTTTTAAGATGATCAAAAATTTTTTGAATTTTAGCAAATATTTGAAACCACAAAATGTTTGTTTTGAGTAATCACACTTCACAGTTTTCAGTAAGATGTTTGAACTTTTTAGTGCACTGTACCTTGGTTGTTGACATTACAATGGGTATTATTTTCACATACAACATTCTAAACACTTATATTTCGATATTAATAGAAATTATTACTCTTTATATACTTATTTTGGTATCTTGTTGAATGGTGATATTGTCAGCATATGTTTCTCTTTCTCTCTCATCCACGCCTTTATCGGCCTTTTAGCCTCACAGCTGGGGTGTCATCACAGTGTCAAATCATTGAAAAGGGCTTTTGTTTTACCAGCAGTGGGCGCCTTCCCTCCTCTCATTGATGTTGCTCACCAAAGAAGTGCCACAGTGCCACTAGATTAGTGGTGCCATACTGGGACCGTAAGTAACGCCCTCTGCTGCTAACTTGGCCTCTCCCTCTTGCACTCTCCTTATCTTCCTAAATTTCTCTTCTAATTTCATCTCCAGTGCTACCATCGATGAATATTTTCTCTTGTTATCGATCCGTTTTCTCATTTCCACATTTTTGGCCCCGTTCTCACCTATTGTTCTCCCCAGTGCAGCTTCTCGTATGTTGAATTTGACCACTGCTCTGTAAATAGGCTACTGTATTTCATCCTTCTCAGTGTAAAGAATTTTATTTTTGGTAATTCATTCCGCAGCACACTATGAAGACATTCATTGGCATTTTGTCTCCCCTTGACACCTTGCTAAAGTTTCTGAGAGTGCCAATTTCAAATAAACAGGTACCATCTTACCCAAAACTTTCTCAGTGAGATAGGTAGTAATTTTATTTTTTATGAGGTGGGATTGGCTGATTTATGGCAACAGCTCTTTTGTAACCATCTGGGCAGGTGCTATGCTGGGGTTTCTCATCCGTGCTCTGACAATGCCTAAGTATTGCAAAAATTGATTGCTTCATATCAGCAACTGAGTTACAGTTCCTAATAGCCCGTCCTATGTAATAAGAGAGCTTCAAAATTTTGGCTTGTGTAAGTGCACCAAATTTCTTACCACCAAGTTTTTCTTTTTTCGCTAAGTTCATGAGCAAGTTATACAAATGCTTGCTTACATGATTCATGCATTCATACTCAGTTATTGGATAGGAGACAGCAGACTGTGCAGCAGTTACTCCTTTTGAGTCTCCATCCAACACTACTTCAGTATGCCTCGGTTTGCATTTCTCAATTGAACGAGCAAATAAAATCCTCCACCTTCTCTCTCTCATGGCAGGTGAACTCCCATTGTAGTTTTTGGTACACTCATGTTGAGGAACGTTTTCTCCTTCACTGAGTTGTTCACAAGTCTCACACCATTTGCTCAAAATTACGAAGTCAGCGCACAAACCTGTACAGTAGTCATTTCTATTACTGAAACAAATCCATACAGGGAGGTAAAGCCCCTCTTAGACCAGCTGCCATCACAACTCACTCGAATATCTTTTACTTTATTTGTATTTCCTGCCTGCCACAATATTTCATGCAATTTCTCTCTAGTTTTTCGTTTGTCCTTTCAAGCTTTTCGATTTCAGCCTCCTGAATCTTCTTTGCAATTTATATAATAATTCTTTGTAGATAATGAATTCTTGTTCGATGTAGCACCCAATTCACATCACACCATACCTATTACTTGCATGTAAGGAAGCTTTCATTAATTCATTATGCACAGCATAATGGCATTGTTGTATTCCCTTGGCCACATCAGTTTTTTTCACTACATTCAGAAGTGCACACACTCTTTATTGACATTGCACTTGCTACACTCTGCATTGTATGTCTCAGTCTTGCCTACAGTTCTTTCTTCTCTCACAATCATTTTATTGCCACATTTACAGCATGCAATATCACGAACCCATTGCAATAATTTACTTTTATTAAAAATCACATATAATGTGGCCTTGAAATCTTCATTATCAATTTCCATATCAGTTTCTTCACCAACATCAAGTTTCTGTTTTGATCTTGTAGATGTGGGTTTGGGCGAGGTGTTGGTGGGTGGCGGGCAGTGGATTGGTTGTGGAGGTTGAGGGAGAAGGGGCATGAACAGAACTGCCACCAACTGAATCAACTTTAGCTGCATTCCTTCGTTCAAGACACTTTTTTCCTTGCTTCACACACGTTCTTTAAGTCCTGTTTTCTTGTTAACTTCATGGTTACAGCATCAAAGAAAAAACAAGAAAAAAGCAGATATTATGTAAATACACAAAACACCCTTTGAGGAGAGTCTGATGACACAAGCGTGCCACCTTCCTCTTTCAAGGTTTGGAGGTAACTAATCAATACTGGTGAAGTGACTGGAGTGGTTTTGGTGTGGCTGTTGGGTGTCTTACAGCCTTGGCTGAGTGGAGTGGTGTACATGTGCGTC
>NC_089776.1:610000-617500 GCF_040412425.1 Macrobrachium rosenbergii
GTATGACCAACAGCGAATGTCAACTTTTGGAAATAGATCAATGAAAGAAATTTTGTCAGAATCTTTTACAATTTCAGTCGTTCCAGTTTTGATGTTCTTGAGGAACTGTAATTTAATTAATAAAATATCAAAATTAGTTAATAATAAAAGCACAAAAATCCTTTTAACATTTGTTGAATTTAAAAAAAAGGGCAAAATTTTAAAATGTTGCTTAATTTATATTCTGAATATGAATATACCTTTTTAGTATTTTTACGTTTTTCCGTGGTTTTAGTTTGAAATAGGCTCTGTGAGACAGGTAGCAACTATTTAAAGTACTTTAGCCTTGTGATTCTGACTTCGTGAGTACGGGAAAACGTAAAAAAAGAGGAAAACAAAGGAGAATTTCATATGAGCATAGGGCTCTGGTTACTGAGGGAAATATTATGTAAAACACGTGGGCACATTTAAAGTAGTGTATTTACATAAATGACCTTAGTACGGGAAAGAGGAACTCAAGTAGATTGAATGAAACTGGGGAATTCCAGCCACAGTTCGAGAAGCTTCCACGAAGGGTCCCTCTGAAATGAGAGATATGCACATTATACGCCAGTAATGAAAATAGACAAAAGAATAATGAATTCGAAGCTGCACTGAGGGTGCCAAAGGAGTAATAAAGAATTAATACTGCCGATGCAAGAGGCGCACGGACATTAGACAAGGGAGATTTCTGGCTTTCTCTTTAAGAAAATATTACGAGACAAAAGCGTGACTGAAATGGGGCTCTTCCAGGGCACTTTACCTTAGCAGATTTTCCGAGGGCGTGTAGAAGGCGGTCCGTGGATGACTTGCGATTTCCGAGGATGAGTTTCTTCCACGTGGTGAGATGCAAGGGCTTCCGTAAAGGGGCAAGGCGATGGGGACTCCTCGAAACTCCAAGCAATGGCGTGTGGGCTCGAGGAATACGGTCGAGGGGCACGAGGAGAAGTATACTTTGGAAAGGGCCACGTGGTTAGGATGCAAGGGCATCGATGGGGCCAGGTGTTGAGGACGTCTTCACAAGTTCACTCCATATCTTCCAGCCAGCGTGTGTGTCCCGGACCTCGTGGGCTTTTGCCTTTATCCCCTCCTTTGGGGCAGGGGTGCGCCCAACACAGATGCTTTGACTCATTGCACCTGCTGCCCGCAGGGGAGGTTTTGGCCTGTAGGAGAAACGCCCAAGCCAGATTACTTTTGCCTCGAAGGAAAGATCTTTATCAAAAATGGGAGCGCCTTTAATCTTTTAAACCCTTGTTTTTAAGTCGATAGACAGATGGTCTATCGATCGGCCGGCTGGCAGTAAATGAAACACAACAACAACCAACCACAACAAAGGAGGGGGAGGCAATTTGCTAGCGAATTCTTGCTAATCATAATACCTCCCCATACAAGATGATGTACATACCTCCTTCGGGTGTGTACATCGATATTCAAGAATGAGCGGCCAATGCTTTACGTTACTCTACATTCTGCCTTGCAATGAACTTTACTCCTAAGGGTTTTATGAAGCTTGGTTACTTTTAATAACACATTGGGACAATTTTCGTTAACAGAACGCAAAGTGATTTAAACACTTGCAAAAGAATAATTACTTTAGATTTGGTTACCCACTGGTAACTTTATAAAGTGACTCGAACAATTGTGAATTAATTAAGATTATAGGACCACATATATGAGGCTATGGCCAACAAATGAAAAGAAAGGTTATTGTTCAAGAATTAAAATACACGGTTACTTAATTTTAGATAAAATGCATGCGGTTAGTACAATCTGCCTTGAAGAGGCTGTGTAAATGAAAAACAGCGTTTATTTTTGTAAATGACATCCCCTTTTTCACGATACTGTAATGACTATACATATTCGCATTGATAATTTATCTTCGTTTTAACGTACTTGGCTCAGCTATCGTTCAACGCGAGCTGAGGGATGACCCACACACCGGGAATTTGACAGTCGTGTGCGGGCGAGAGTATTCGCGAGGTTTTAATTCGCTAACCTTAAACTACGCTAATTTTATGCGTCTACTGCCAACTCAATGTTATGACGGGGCGAGCAGACAAAAGATGTGGGGTAGGACAAACAGCGATCTTGGAAGGAATGGAAGGGGGAAAAGGGATAATAATAACAAAAGGAAAATTAGCAAGACGTTACGAATGAAAACTTGACCGCATATGAAAGGCGGGACACGTCCCTCAGAGCTTACAAAAGGGGCATTTAAATCACAAGGGCAAGAGTTTATGACTCGCGATTCATTAAAATAAAGATAACTAAATGACTAAAAGAAGGTAAATGATATTGGCAGAGGAGCTAAGGGAAAAAGAGTGAGGGTTTTATTGTGTTAGGCGGGAATTTTATCGTCCTACGCCTATAAATTACGGCCCGGACTATCCTTTCAGTCCCAGGGCGAGAAAAGTGCACCAGGGCGCGACTCCTTCAGGAGGGGGCTGACACGCCGCCCGGTGCCAAGGTATGGGCGCAAGGGCGTGCCACTTCTCACTCTGTTATTCTTAATGATTTATACATTGTGTGGGGAATGGTATCCCGTATTTTAATTGCCTCTGGTGGGGATAATTTAAGGGAAGATTAGTAGAGGATGGTAAGAGGTAGCAGTTCCTGAGGAACGGAAGAAGATAGAGGAGGGTCTGACACCCCCTTCTGGATTAGGGGTGCCAAGACCTTCGAAAATGAAATGGTGGCACAGGTGCCATGGGAGCTCTAGAGCTCTTTGTAAATTACCTGGAATGTCCCACGCCCGTGGTAATTTCGCCTCGAGTCTTTCTTAATGGGACAGTCGTCCTCGGCCGGGGAAGCGGAGGGCCCGCGACCGGAGGGCGCACGGAGTACCACCTGGGCCTGCTGATGACAGCTGACGCAGGAGTGTTCCGTGCGGGTTCTACCGCATGATCCGTCGCGGCTCTTGTAGTTCATCGGCCAAGTGAGATATGGCAGAATCCTGACTTGCAAATTGCGTCGGCGACGGGCTGAGGCAGAGAGGAGGCGGTCGGGGTGGCGTGAGCGGCTCGCAGGTAACGTTGACCAGCTCAGGCACGGGTTGCGAGGCCGCACCTGCAGGTGAGCTTCATGGTGGTCGGGAGGAACCGTCTCTCTGACCGGCGCTGGTAGCGGTGCCAGGCGGGGAAGAGAGGGGGTCCTGAGTTGGATCCCGTGAATGGAGATCGGCGTAGCGCTCTGGCGCTGGCACTAGGGCAGAGTCAGGCGCTATCAGAGGTTTCTTGGGCTCGTCGGTCAGGACGGACGAAGCTTGGCCCTGCTCGGGGCATGCAAGTGGCACCGGCAGGAATTTGGCATCTCCTGAAGGGAGATTTGATTGGGGCCCTGGCACTGGCACTGAGGCAGGGCCGGGCACTGGAATGGGATCGGGAACCGATCGAGGGGGCCACTGTACATTGTACTCAGGTGGCACTGGTGGGGACTGCACGTCCTTCTGGTACCCAGGGGGCGCCAGTCTTGACTGAGGGAGAAGCGGGGGAGAATTACTCGCGCCCGCGGAATGATTCGGGGAATGGGGACCCCTAGATTGTCGTGATTTCGGTGGGGACTGAAAGTCCTGTCCCAGGATGACGTCATAGCCTCCGGGGAGATGGCTTGCTACTGCAAGATTGCAAATTTTTGATTGGTGAGGTCTTGTGACTCTCAATTGGACCGTAGGGAGTATCATTTTAAATTGATTTATTCCCTCGATCGTGACGAGTTTTCGTCTATTGACGATAGCTCCGTAGGGAACTCTGTCCCTCCGGATGAGGGAGATTTGTGCGCCCGAGTCCTCGAAAGCAGTGACTCGGCGCGGGCTGGCTCGCTACCTCGTGGAGGGGCCACGTATACAGGCCCTTCGGCGGGAGGGCCTAATGACTGGGGATCTGTGACGGCCAAGGCGACGGTGGGAGTAGTTGATTTATTATTGCGTGGGCATTTTGCCCATGCGGGGAGAATGGCCATAAACCTTGCACGCCGTGCAAAAAGGTCTGGCTAAAGTCTTTCCGCTGCCCCTGTGGAGGGCGCCAGGCGAGTTATTTGTCGGTTTTTCCGGGAGAGAGAGAGCCGGTTTCTTGTTCCGGCACTGTTCGGAGGAATGCCCCGTTTTCTTGCAATAATGGCAAGTTAGGGTTTGCCCGAGTTCCCATTTTTGTGGGAATTTGAACCTCCGAGAAGGGACGGGGGATTTATCTTCCGCCCCATGGATCCTTCTTGAGGGTGGTGAGTTTCCCCACATGTCTGCTATTCGCAACACTCGGTGAGTGTTGCTGGGGCTTTTTCCACTATATGAGTGGCGAGGGCAGGGAGGGCGTAGCGCAGGAAATGCTCGAATTTAAACCGCTCGAGTACCTCGGCGGTGTTAGTGGCTCCTTCGAATCGAGCCATTTTGTCAACGCCCGCTCCGAATGGTACGCCCAATCGGACCAAGTCTGGCCTGCTTCTCTGGGCTGCTCTCTCCAACGTCTCCTCCACACTCGGGGTAATCTCGTGCGCCAGAACTGCTTGGCGTCACGGCTTCCCAGTTTCCCGATCGTCTGCGGGAAGGGCGTGGTAGGCAACGAGGGCCTTTCCGCCCAGGAATTTAGTGAGAACAAGGGAGAGTTCCGCGGGGAGAGATCGCAGCATTCCAGGACTCGTTCGGCCCTTTCAAGCCATACTTCAGGCTCGGACTCCGTCCATTTTGGCATGAACGAGTGAGCTTGGCTGAGGGCACTCATTCCCGCGGCAGGGGCGGGGGTGGCGGGCTGTCGTTCTAGCATCTGGAGCTCATGGGGGGCGCGCTGTCGCTCTCGATCTTCCCATTCTCGTTCTCCTTTTCTCTTGGGCGATTCTGTCTCTCTCTCTCTCTCACGTTCTCTCTCCTCTCGTTGTTCTTGAGCAATTCGTTCTCTCTCTCTCTCCTCACGTTCTCTTGCTCTCTCCGCCTTGGCATCGTCCACTCGCTCTTGAACCCATGCTCTCAGATCTTGCCCCGATAGTCCATGTCCTTCCCAGCGGACATGTAGAATTTGAAATCCTCGTTTTGTTGGGCTCTGGTATTAGCCATCTTGGAATAATGGGTATAGGATATGTCTGAAAAGACTCTTTGTTAAAATTGGATGTGTCTTGGAAAGACGTGGTTGTTCTTGGCTTTTGTTAACGAAGTCTAATATGCGTCTCGGAAGACGTAGTTGGATTTTGTCACGCCGGACTTGGCCGGCTGTAGCGTGAAGTTAAGGAGTTGTTCTAACGAACTAGAATGATCAGTCCCGTAAGGGCTTAGATGTGTGAACTACACTATATAATGTCTCAAAAGGACTTAATTTTGGGTTCCCGCAGGAATGAGAAATTCTCGCCACGTGAGACGTAGAATTTTTGTATGAGTCCCTGAGGACTGGAATTTGGAGAAATTCTCGCCACGTGCGACGTAGAATTTTAGGAGTCTCTGAGGACTGGAGTTTGGAGGAATTCTCCACGTGCATGACGTAGAATTTTAGGAGTCTCTGAGGACTGGAATTTGGAGAAATTCTCGCCACGCATGCGACGTAGAATTTTAGAGTCTCTGAGGACTGGAATTTGGAGAAACTCTGCCACGTGACGTAGAATTTTAGGAGTCTCTGAGGACTGGAATTTGGAGAAATTCTCGCCACGTGCGACGTAGAATTTTAGGAGTCACGTGGGACTTGGAATTTGTGGAATTTGGAGGAATTCTCGCCACGTGCGACGTGACGAGAATTTTAGGAGTCACTTAGGACTTGGAATTACGATTCGTCCCTTAGGACTTAGAAATTACTAACGGGAAACCCAAAGAAAAATGTATGCTGGGAAATGAATGGGGAAAAAAAATGCTACACACGCGGGCATGGGCGGGGGTGGGGGGTGCAGGTCGTTTGGCCAACACCGGAGGTATTTTTAGATTCTGGGTGAATGAACCCATATATTTATATACCGTCTAGGATTCCGGGAATTTCCCAGTCGTCTGAGAGAATAACAGTACAACGGCCTAGTAATTTTCCCTATAAGCGGAGTTTAAATTTCGCT
This sequence comes from Macrobrachium rosenbergii, assembly GCF_040412425.1. NCBI lineage: Eukaryota > Metazoa > Arthropoda > Malacostraca > Decapoda > Palaemonidae > Macrobrachium > Macrobrachium rosenbergii. The sequence continues at coordinate 616,034 of NC_089776.1, forward strand.
TTCCTAACACCTAACTCGAATTCTAACTACACTGAGAGAATTTTCAGCAATGCAAGCTGACTTCGTCGTGTCCCACGTGGGGAATTTATTCGCGCCTAAATAACAGTTCGCTCATTCAAATGCGAAGTAAAATTTATCACAGAGGAATTTCTTTCGCACTATTCCTCGAAGCAAGAATATGGCAAGGATTTTAACACAGGAATTTCGCACTATTCCTCGAAGCAAAGGATGGTTAGCACTGGTTATTTCCTAACTACCTATCCTGAAAGGCATGCATTAACAATCTAATACGGTTCTTTTCTCTCAGTGATTACATGCGTCCCTATTTCTAATTCCTAGGAACAGTCACGATTGTAAAAAGATTTTGCTAAGATAAACACATTACTTACGTGGAATTTTCTGGATCTGTGTGCTGGTTTTACACAAAAAGGTTCGTAATTGTCTCGTACCCAGCTTAGCTTTGCTAATAGCTGATCTGGCAAGTTGCAAATGCAATAAAGCAACACTAGGGGAACTGCAACTGCAAAACGAGATCTATGGCCAGGTCGCCATTTTTACGTTTTTCCGTGGTTTTAGTTTGAAATAGGCTCTGTGAGACAGGTAGCAACTATTTAAAGTACTTTAGCCTTGTGATTCTGACTTCGTGAGTACGGGAAAACGTAAAAAGAGGAAAACAAAGGAGAATTTCATATGAGCATAGGGCTCTGGTTACTGAGGAAATATTATGTAAAACACGTGGGCACATTTAAAGTAGTGTATTTACATAAATGACCTTAGTACGGGAAAGAGGAACTCAAGTAGATTGAATGAAACTGGGGAATTTCCAGCCACAGTTCGAGAAGCTTCCACGAAGGGTCCCTCTGAAATGAGAGATATGCACATTATACGCCAGTAATGAAAATAGACAAAAGAATAATGAATTCGAAGCTGCACTGAGGGTGCCAAAGGAGTAATAAAGAATTAATACTGCCGATGCAAGAGGCGCACGGACATTAGACAAGGGAGATTTCTGGCTTTCTCTTTAAGAAAATATTACGAGACAAAAGCGTGACTGAAATGGGGCTCTTCCAGGGCACTTTACCTTAGCAGATTTTCCGAGGGCGTGTAGAAGGCGGTCCGTGGATGACTTGCGATTTCGAGGATGAGTTTCTTCCACGTGGTGAGATGCAAGGGCTTCGTAAAGGGGCAAGGCGATGGGGACTCCTCGAAACTCCAAGCAATGGCGTGTGGGCTCGAGGAATACGGTCGAGGGGCACGAGGAGAAGTATACTTTGGAAAGGGCCACGTGGTTAGGATGCAAGGGCATCGATGGGGCCAGGTGTTGAGGACGTCTTCACAAGTTCACTCCATATCTTCCAGCCCGCGTGTGTCCCGGACCTCGTGGGCTTTTTGCCTTTTATCCCCTCCTTTGGGGCAGGGGGTGTCCAACACAGATGCTTTGACTCATTGCACCTGCTGCCCGCAGGG
>NC_089776.1:622500-635000 GCF_040412425.1 Macrobrachium rosenbergii
CTGAACAACTTTGTCGTCAAAGAGAAGTTCAAAATGGAGACCTCAGTCGGTTATCAATGCACTGCGACCAGGCGATTGGATGGTCTCTCTCGACCTTCAGGACGCGTATTTTCATGTCCCCATTCATCCTCAATCGAGAAAGTTTTGAGGTTTGTCCTGGGGGAAGAGTGTACCAGTTCAGAGCTCTCTGTTTCGGACTGAGTACAGCTCCTATGGTTTTCACAGTCCTGATGAGGAACGTTGCCCGGTGGCTTCATCTTGCCGGCATAAGGATCTCGCTCTATCTGGACGACTGGCTCATCCGAGCCACATCGAACAAAAGGTGTCTGGAGGACTTGCATTCAACTTTGAACTGACAAAGTCCCTGGGACTTCTTGTGAATTTAGAGAAGTCGCATCTGATCCCCTCTCAGTCCATTCTTTATCTGGGGATTCAGATGGATTCAGCGGGTTTTCGAGCCTTTCCATCCCAGGAACGTCAGCAGCACTGCTTAGTAAAAGTTTCGGCCTTCCTGGGGAAAGAAACATGCTCGGTGAGGGAATGGATGAGTCTGCTGGGGACCATTTCATCACTGGAGAAGTTTGTTTCCCTGGGGAGGTTGCATCTCAGACCCCTACAGTTCTTTCTTGCAGACAACTGGAAGAACAAGGAGGACTTAGAGGAGTCTCTCAGGATCTCTCTCTCTGTCAAGGACCATCTTCGGTGGTGGCTCGATCCTGTAAAGTGGCAGAAGGGGTCTCTCTCTCTCTTCAGAACCCCGACCTAGTGTTGTTTTCCGACGTCCATGTCGGGATGGGGAGCAACACTAGGGGGGGAGGAAGTGTCAGGCACCTGGAAAGGGGAACAGGTGTCCTGGCACATAAATCTAAAAGAACTGAAAGCGATTTTCCTGGCTCTTCAGTTCTTCCAAGATCAAGTTGCAGGTCGGGTGATTCAAGTCAACTCCGACAACACCACGGCCCTGGCGTACCTCAAGAAACAGGGAGGTACTCATTCTCGGTCCCTGTTCTTGATCGCCAAAGAGATCCTGCTTGTGGGCACATTCTCACCAGGTGACGATTCTCACTCGTTTTGTAGCAGGGGTCGAGAATGTTCGCGCCGACCTTCTCAGTCGACAACATCAGCTTCTGCCAACAGAATGGACTCTGAACGCAGAAGTGTGTCAGGATCTTTGGAAGCTTTGGGGACGTCCCCTGGTGGACGTTTTGCAACTTCAAGGACCACAAGGCTGCCCCTTTACTGCTCTCCTGTTCTCGACCCGGGCCCTAGCAATAGATGCCTCTCTCTGGGACTGGAAGGGTCTGGATCTGTATGCCTTTCCCCATTCAAGATTCTGGGGAAGTCGTCAGAAAGTTTGTAGCCTCAGAAGGGACGAGAATGACTTTAATCGCCCCCTTTTGGCCTTCAGCAGAATGGTTCCCAGAGGTCATGTCTCTCGTGGTGGACTTCCAAGAACGCTTCCTTTGAGAACAGATCTTCTCAAACAACCCCACTTCGAGAGGTACCACAAAAACCTTCCCGCTCTGAGTCTGACTGCATACAGACTATCGAGAAGTTGCTCAGAGCGAGGGTTTTTCTAGACCAGTGGCTAAGGCGATCGCTAACGCCAGGAGAGCCTCTTCCAGCGCAGTGTACCAGTCCAAGTGGGTCATTTTCAGGAAGTGGTGTAAACTTAAGGGAATTTCCTCCACCACAACCTCTCTTCCCAGATAGCAGACTTCCTTTTTATCTGAGAGAAAGGATTTGAACCTGGCAGTCCCTACCATCAAAGGCTATAGGAGTATGCTGTCAACGGTCTTTTAGGCATAGAGGCCTGAACTTATCGGACAATAAAGACCTTCATGATCTTCTTAGGTCTTTTGAGACGTCTAAGGTAGCCTCCCCTAAGTTACCTTCGTGGAATTTAGATGTAGTTCTAAAATTCCTGATGTCCAAGAGGTTTGAACCTTTAAATTCTGCTTCCTTCAAGAGATGTAACCAAAAAGCTATTTTCCTAACTGCTCTGGCGACGGCGAAGAGAGTTAGTGAACTTCAAGCGTTCAGCAAGATTATAGGTTTCAGAGGCCCTGATGCTGTCTGTTCTCTGAGCCCTATTTTTCTTGCTAAGAATGAAAACCCGTCTTCCCCTTGGCCCAGGTCCTTCGAAATTAAGGGCTTGACGGACATCACTGGACAAGAACCTGAGAGAACCCTGTGTCCTGTCAGGGCTCTGAAATTTTATTTGCAGAGGACCCAGGATTGTAGAGGTCCTTCTAGCAATCTTTGGTGCTCCGTTAAGAGGCCTGATATACCTCTCTCGAAAAATGCCCTGGCGTTCTTTTTAAGAAGCACCATCATAGACGCCCATTCCAGTGTGCTAGACGAGGATTTGAGAACTTTGAAGGTTAAGGCTCACGAAGTGAGAGCCATTGCTACCTCAGTGGCCTTCCAGAAAAACCAGTCTCTCAATGACATTCTGGGTGCCACTTTTGGCGAAAGCAATTCTGTCTTTGCTTCTCATTATCTCACAGAAGTGAAGACGTCCTATGAGAATTGCTGTGCGCTGGGGCCTTACGTTTCCGCAAATACGATCTTGGGAACAGAAAGCGACTCTCATCCTCTCCTTTAGTTTTGTTTTTGGTGTGTTTTTAAATATTTTTTTGTGTTGTTTTTTATGGTTGTTGGGTCTCCACCAGTGGTGGTCGCCCCAGTCCTTAGTTTATGTTAATCTTTTTTGACGTAACTAGGCTTGGTCAGGTGGTTGTTAGTTTGTCGCTTACCCTCAAAGTAAGGTCATATGGTCTAGTCACATTGTGGTCTCGCCCCCGTTGACAGATCATCTAGATTCCACCAGCTTTATAGGTCTCTACCTCGCTGGAGTTTTCTAGTAAAGCAGAAGCAGGCTTGGGTGACAGTAATCACGAAGTCAGCAATGCTAACAGGTAAGGAACCAAGGCGTCAATCGCCTACATAGTTTTGTTTCCTAAATCCTATTCTGTCTCTTCCCACCTCCAATGGTGGGATTCAGCTATATATATATCTGTCAGGTAAGTGTCATGAACAAAATGATATTTTTATGATAAAATAAAGTTTGTTCATACTTACCTGGCAGATATATATAATCATAGTACCCACCCTCCTCCCCTCAGGAGACAGTAGTTCTAGTTTCTAGAAAATCTGAATAGAAAATGGGAATGGTTCCTGATACCCGCCTCCCAGCGGCGGGAATGGGTACTAACCACCTGGCCCATCGTGTGCCGTAAGTTTTTGAATTTCTGTCGGTCCCCATCTTTTCTATTCCTTGCATCTTCTTCCCAAGTCGCACCTCACCCATATCCCTCCTCACCACATCCATCCATCTGATCTGATGATGCCCCACACTCCACCTCCTCATCACTGGCATGTTCTTAGCTCTCTTGATTGGTTTCACCTCCTCTCTTCTTATTACATGACCGCAGTATCTCAGACGAGGTTCCCTAGCCTTCCCCTTTACATTACATATACCACACATTCTTGTTATATCGTAGCTCTCCTTCCTTTCCAGTAGCGATGTTCCAGTAATCCATCTCACCATCCTCATCTCAGTTCTTTCCAACAGTTCCTCCTCTTTCCTCATAAGTGCCCAAGTTTCTGCCCCATATTATAGTATGGGCCAGATAACTGTCTTATAAATTTCAATATTGAGCCTTAATGGCATTTTCATGTCTAAAACAACTCCAGTAACTTCTTCCACTTTTGCCATGCTTCTTTCTCTCTCTCTGTCTCACTGCTTTCTCAGTACCTCCCTCCACTGCTACTGTATTACTGATCCCAAGTAGTTAAACTCATCTTTCTGTTTGAGCACTCTAACATCTTCCACGTGAATGTTTACTCTGTTTTTCCAGTGTTCACTTTCAATCTTTTCTTTTCTAGGGCTCCTTTCCATGCTAAAATCCTTTCTTGCAGTTGTTCTTCTGTGTCTGCTATCATGACTAAATCATCAGCAAACATCAGTTCCCACTATTCTTTATTGTTCCTTAATTCTGATGTCAAAGTGACAATAACAACGAGGAACAAGAATGGACTCAGAGCTTATAGGACACTCTATGGGGAGGGTAAGTAGGAGGCACTATTCCTGTGTTGATGGTTTATTACAGAAACGTCTTAATCCTTTGGTGGGTACAGGGGAACTGACGTTCACGCCAAAATCTTGGCACGGACGGAGTTAGGTAATGCGCTGCTTACCATAGACATAACAACATTCCATTCAGTAGTATTACTGATATCAGCAACATGATACACACTTATCCTACATCCCCCTCCAAGCTACGCATTACCGCAAATATAGGTATACTCAAAACTCAAAAGTAGAAACAAATTAAGGATATCATAATCAAGAAAAGGCAAAACAAAGAGAAAAAAAAATCAGCAAGGAATGGTTAATGGAAGCAAAACTTAATAGCTCAGCAAACAGAATGCAATCTATTTTCCACCTTCGTAGTCCTTCATCCAAGCTGGGCGTTTAGTTGGCCTTGAACTACGCCTGCCAAGGGATGGAGGGCTGCCATGGCCAGCATACACCTCCTGGTCCTGGGTACGTGGCGCTGCCCCAGCTGGTTCTATAGTAGGGCACTGGCTCTTTGCTGTTAAGTATTTCAATTGGCGGCGATTTCTCCTCGACATTCTGCCAGTCCCATCTATTTTGATTAAATACTGTCTATATGGGAGTCTTTCCATTACCACCCCTGATCGATCCCACTTCTTAGTGACTACATCCTGTACCAGGACTTGGTTGCCTACACATAGGTATGGCAACTGCCTTGCATGCAGGTCATATAATTCTTTCACTTTCTGCAAAGTTTTGACCATAGCCTTTTCTCTCTCTTGTATCATTGTCATCCAGTGATTATCCAAAAGCAAGAATTCATTCGCCATGGGGATAGAGTCCCGTAACTGCCTCCCCAACGTTAATTGCGGGGGGGACTTGTCTACATCTCTTAAGGGAGTATTTCTGTATTGCATGAGTGCTTTTGCTGTGGCATCAGTGTCTAGGCTACCGTCACCCTTAACGTTGTCCCTTATCATACGCTTAGCAGAGTGCATGGCTGCCTCAGCTCGCCCATTCGATTGGGGGTATTGTGCTAACGAGATACGTAACTGCACCCCCCATTGCTTATAGAAATCTAACATCTCAGCACTCGCCAAGTTTGTCCCCCCATCAGTGGATATCTCCTTAGGGTCCCCCAATGGCAGAACCACCTCCTCAAAACAGGGATGATCTTCGATGAGGTCACACCATTGCCAAAGTATGACAGTTCCAGCCACCCAGTTAATCTGTCTGCATATGCTAAATAACATTTATTATCTAACTGAAAGAAATTTGCTACTGTTTTCTGAAATGGATACACTGGCGGTTGGGTGGGAATGAATGGTTCTCGTTGTTGGGATGGCGAATTCTCATTGCATGTTGTACATTTAGACCTGTGAAACATTACATCTGCCTCCATCCCAGGCCAATACACCAACTGCCGTGCCCTACGCAACATTGAATCAGCACCTTGGTGACCTGAGTATAGATTACGTGCCACAGTTTCCCTCAGAACTTGCGGCACTACCAAATGTATGTGCCCCTCGTCAAAAGCATAAGTGACCAGTCCATTGATATAGCTAAGCCGTTCCCATACCTGAAAGTATGGTTTTAATGCAGGCTCAACCATATTCCTACTTTTTGGCCAGTTGTCATCTCTTACCCTTTTCAATTACAACTGATAATCATCATCTTTGCTAGCAAATTTCTCAACATCTTCACTGTCAATTACTATGACATCACTATCCACGTCAAGGAATGACGCGATCATTGACGCAGACGTTATCCCGCATACCTCTTCTGCTTCCTCCATATCTATCTCGCTCGGTGATGCCTTTAGACTCGGATACCAGGACAAGGTGTCAGCGGCAGTATTTTTTTTACCTGCCACGTATTTCACTGAGAATTTATACTGAAGGGTTTTTTCTTTCAAACGGAACAGTCTGGGATTCTCAATGTGCTTCAACTCCCGATCGCCAAACAACTTAAGCAATGGGCGGTGGTCTGTTACCAGCCCAGCAAAAAGAGATGAGCTTTTTTCAGACACCAGACCACAGCCGCCGCCTCCCCCCTCGATAGGGGCGTAGTTCATTTTCTCTTTTGAAGGGTGCCTGCTGCCACACAGGGCTAGCTTCCAGCCCCCCTGACAGCAGAAAGGTACATCATGACATATGCAAGAACAATATTGCTGTAATACAACAAACCCATCCCTTCTTTACTCCAGTCAGTCATAACATTGGTTGGTCTTGTCTTATCATAATAATGCAGGTCCTCAGATATTAATCTACACAACTCATTTTTAGCATATTCAAATTTAGACAACATTTCATCCCAGTACACTTTTTTACTGGTCCCATTTTTCAATAATTCCCGAAATGGTGCCATAACAGGTGCTGTTGCAATGAAGGGAGCCAACTGATTGACCAGTCCAAACCACGACCGAATATCGGATACTGTATGGTGGGCTGGTCAGGCATTGGGAACTCCTTTATTGCAGCCAGTTTATCCTCTAAAGGCAGATATTTATCCCACCCAACATTATAGCCCACAAAATTCATGGCCCTCTGACAAAACTGGAATTTATGTGGGTTAAGAGTTGCACCATTCCTCTCACATGCTAACAGTAAATCAAAAGTATGCCAGAAAGCTTCTTCTATGCTAGAATCATGCAACAGTATATCATCAATATATTTAAACTTCCTCGGAATATCCACAATTACATCATCAAATCTTTTGGTGTATCCGTCTGGGGCAGTGCAGTGCCCCATGAGTGTGCGACAATACTGATACCTCCCCAAGGGGTTATGAAAGTCGTATGCTTTCGACTTTCTTCGTCCAAGACTACCTGATGGAATCCCCAGTGTGCATCAACCGTAGTCCTAAAAGTATGCACCGGGACACTTGACACCATATCAAACGGTGCAAACGTGTGATGCGCTTCCCTTTACAGCATGCATTGAGTTTTTGAAAATCTACGGTCCTCCTCGGAGTGCCGTCCTTTTGCCTACTACCACCATGCGGGCACACCACTCGGTTACCTCCCAGTAAGCACACGGTTGCAAGATACCCGCTAGAACGTCCTCGTCTATCTGCTTTTTGACCTCTTTCTCCCAATGCTTAGGGATAGTAATGGGTGTATGGTAAGCGTGTGGCACTGCATCTAGCAGCAGGTGAGTGTGGTGCGGTTTGCCGCTCATTATGGGAAAGGGTCTTCTATTTACATTGAATGTTGTACCTGAGAAACGATCCAGCAGCCACTGCTTGAGTAGGAGAACATTATCCTCTGTGGGAGGGTATGGCAGCTCATTGGGTCTCTCATTGACCCCCCCCCCCATGCCCAAAACTTCATTCCCATGAATATTAAAAACTGTGTGATTCGGGAAATTAGGATCCACCAACCCTAATGATTTGCATGCACTTAATGACAGAAATAATTTACGTGTCCCATTGACAAAATACATACACTCACTTGTTGACATGCTGCCACGCTTAATGTTAACCTGACAATAGCCATTATACTCATTAGACCTCCCGCTGCATGTTGTAGCTTTACTTCCGCTTTATTTAGATTTTTTGTATCAATTCCCAGGCTCCGTGCCTGGACTGACCCAGCAATGCATACCTCAGCACTGGTATCAGCTACAGCTTCTAATATGCAACTTTTACTATCATTAACACATGAGACCGTGACATTCACGGTCGGTTGCGTGCATGACGCAGCGCCAACACTTAACACTTCTTGATCGGACCTCCCATCCGCTGACGTCGTCTTCCGCATAGCCTGTCGTCCGCTGTCGATTCTGTTCGCAGCAATGGTGCCTATCTTACCATCCAATGCACCCTTGCTAGGCATATGACTCTTGCTCCCATAGCAACGATTAGCAAAGTGTTCTGTTTTTCCGCAGTGAAAACACTGCAGCGCTAGCAGGGCAATTGGCACGGCCCTCGGGTGCGCAATCCCACAAAATGCATATTTCACTATTGCCTTGGAGCTCAATTTCGCCACATCTTCCTTCTTTTTCTGGTAATTTGTCTTCACTGCTGCTACTTCCTCCAGTGGCAACGCCCAGATTCCTCCTCCCTCTGGATGCCCTCCTCGTTGAACTCTCTTCGCGCCCCTCTTTGTGTGGGACCCCGCATTCCTCTACTGCCTCCTTGAATGCCTCGCACTTTGCCATGATTGCATTAACAGAATTGTACTTCTCAAAGTTTTTCTAAAATATCCTGTTTTAACTTTTGATTCCGTATGCCGCTTACAATTTTTCCTGCCAGCACATATTCACATAAATCCTCTCTGCACTTAGTGCATGTAAACACACACTCGAGGTCCTCGTGCTGGCACCTGTGGATGTATTCCTTTGCCATTTCTTCTTCTCTCTGTCTTCCTGTGGAGAACTTATCCCACACAACCGCTCTGTTTGCTGTCTTTGTGGTTATTTTTCTTAGGGCATCAAAGGTGTCCTCTACCCTAGGGCATTCAAGTGGCTGAAGAGAATTGGGCGTCTATTGCGCTTTGCAATTTGTCTTCGTATAGTAGCCTGATATTCATTACTGCCTCATCACGGAAAACTTGCTGATTTTTATCCAATCTTCCATAGATCACTTCCAGCGCCTAAAATCCTCTGCTGACATCACATACATGCAGTTTTTGTGGAAAATATGCTTGCTGTTCCCCCTGCCTAGTGCTGAATTATTCCCACCTGTTCGTATGGCCGTACCTAACGCCTGAACTAATGTGTTTAGATCCACTGTTGCTCCATCGCTGATGCCGCTTCTGGCGTCTCGAGGTCTTATTAATCTAGGGGTGCTTTTCAGCGATCTTCTGCGAAACCCCGACATTCTGCATAGGTAATACTCCGTTACTGCGCCATATAGGATACTCTATGGGCAGGGTAAGTAAGAGGCACTATTCCCGTGTTGATGGTTTATTACAGAAGTGTCTTAATCCTTTGGTGGGCACAGGGCAACTGACGTTCATGCCAAAATCTTGGCGCGGACAGAGTTAGGTAATCGTTTGCTTACCATAGACATAACAACATTCCATTCGGTAGTATTACTGATATCAGCAACGTGATACACACTTATCCTACAGAGCTGATCCCTGATGGAGGCTAGCCTCCACAGGGAATGCCTCAGTCTCCCCATATTTTGTTTGTACACTGGTTCCTGCCCCTCATACATCATCTTCAGTGACCTTACCAACTTCTCTGGTACTCCTCTCTTTCTCAAACACCAATAAACTACTCTTCTTGATACCCTGTCATATGCCTTTTCAAGATCCACAAAACACATGTAATCTTTCCTGTTTCCTTCTAAATATTTCTCTCGGACTTGTCTTACTATGAAAATAGCATCTTCTGTCTCTTTCCTTCCATAACCCCAAACTGCTGCTCATGTATATCTGTCAACTCTCAACCTCCCTTGTACTATTCTTTCTAGTATCTTGAATACCCAGACCTACTTAGATGAGAACTATGAAATGAGAGGGAGATTTGTGGAAGATAGGTACAGGAAAGAGGAAAGATACGAATGGCGTAACTTTACAGAGGCCCTTTGTGTTGCATGGTATTAGAGGCGGTGATGATGAATTTGACGGTTGGACGTTTTTGATGAAATAATTGATCATTTCTTCGTAAGTTTCAGCCAGTTTATGGCAGGATTTGGTGGAGTGTTGGAATTTGTAACAAATCAAAACAGATTGAAGTTGCTGTGATGAATTTTTTGAGAAGTAGATGTGATCTAAAAGGAATTAAAAGTTGAGAAATGCAGAGACACATGGAAGTTTCATTGTTTTTAGATTGGTTCAGTCATGTGGAGGAATGGAGGGCAATAGGCTGATGACAAGAAAGTATGTTTGAATCTCAAATGTCAGGTGGAAAGAGAAGGGAAGACTTCGAGTACAGTACTGGATAAATGAAGTGAAAGAGGTTTGGATAGAAAGGGTCTTATATCTAGGAAATAGGAGAATGCACTGAAGACAGAGGTGAGTGGCACAATGTACGTAAGGTATTCAATGTGCTGTTGATGTGCTTATTGTGTAGGTGTATGGTGTTGTCTTTTTCAATGGAGTCACCCCTGTTAGGGAGAAATGACTTTTAATATGGAAAAATAAAATTCAAAGGAACAACTGCCTTCAAGAATTCTTTGTCAGAATCTGCAAAATTATTTTATTTTATTTTATTTTATTTTTTTTTTTAGAATAAGCTCACTCAGGCCATCCATACGAGAGGTAGGATTCTGAATTGGGTTGAAATATCCTTTGGACACTTCCATGACCCCCTTAGGTGGTTAGTGCCATCAGTGAACCTTATGCAGTGCCCTGTAGGCATTAATATAAAGATTCTTTGTAGCCTACCCTGCTTAGGCCCCTAGGTACTGTAAGTCCTTTCATATTTTTTTTTACTATACCTCTGTTCATACTCTGTCTCTTCCATCTTACTTTCCCCAACCCTCTCCTGACAATTGTTGCATAGTGCTTCAAATGCAAAAGGTTTTCCTCCTGTTGTGCCTATCAGACCTTTCTATTCCTCTCAGTTTCATTCAGCACTTGTCCTGAGGCCTCAATTTTATATTCCACTTCCAGTTTCTGTTCAGAGAAGGGATGAAGAACATTTTATCAGGAAAGCTATGGGCATAGAAGTACTGTATTAGGACAGCCCAGGAAGTCATGTGGAAACAGAATAGAAGAAGACCTAGACTGTATGGGAGTCAGGCAGAAAGAGTTCAGGACATAAGAGTGGAGAAAGAAAACTTGTGTCACGTTTAACCCCATAAAAGGGCAAAGCTGACATCAAGAGATTCACGATGGTGACGAGATTGTATTAAATATGGTGCCACAAAAACAAATGATCCCAGTTTGGCTACGACTGAAATGTGGAATAGACTGCCTATTGCAGTTGTGGAATCTCCTGATCTCCTGACGTTTAAGTGAGGGGTAAATTGCTGCTCTCTCTCTCTCTCTCTCTCTCTCTCTCTCTCTCTCTCTCTCTCTCTCTCTCTCTCTCTCTCTCTCTCTCTCTCTCTCTCTCTCTCTCTCTCTCTCTCTCTCTCTCTCTCTCTCTCTCTCTCTCTCTCTCTCTCTCTCTCTCTCTCTCTCTCTCTGCAGGCTGATTTCCCTTTGAAGACTTCTTGGATTTTCAGCTGAAGATTTTAAGGAAGAAAAATAAAGAAAAGAAACTAAAGAAGTAAAATTCATCAGTCCTAGAACGGTACTTGAACTCTGGACCGCCGCAGTGAAAAGATGTCTGCGCTACCACTTATCTACCATGACTTTCTACAGTATAATTCAAAGTCTACCAAGCCATAAACTGCCCTTGAACTTTGCAAGACAAGACTTCCATTTAATCTTCCATAGGCTACCATTGTAAAGTCCCCGCTCAATGGGTCTTCAAAGAAAACCTGTTGAGCGGGGAGCCCCTTGACCCTGTAGAGCCATGATGACGGGTTGTGGTGTGTGAACGGTGGCAGCTTTATGGCGAGGGCAGACTTCGGTTGGTCCGTCAGGAGGGACATCGCGCTAGGAGCGGGTACCGGCGTGGAGGAGCACGCGGGCTTTGGTGTGGGGGAGGGCGCGAGGGAGATATCAGACTCCGCGAAGTTCGCGGTTATTTGTATGTGGGAGGGAATGTCTGCGTCCATGCTCGCTTCTGCACTCTCACTTGGAGTGTGAGTTAACACTCGCGTCAATACATGCTTGGGAGCGTGCCGTGTGGGTCTGCTAATGACGCCGGTGATCTGCCGACAAGGGTCGGTATGCCTGAACAGCTCTGTTAAAGCGCCGTGAGTTAGTCCGTTAGGGCGTGGGGTAATTCATCGGGCCAAAACTAAGTTGCCGTTTGGGTCCGTTAATGGCTCCGGGAACCACTCCAGGGTCACCACTGTGAGAGGGTGCAAAAGAAAGAGCAGGTAGACATTACTGCTGGTTTATTGAGGAAGCAGCCTGCTTATAAAGTGGTGTGCGGACGTCAGTACAAAGACATACAGGTGATCCGAGGTCAATTATTCTCCATGAAAACAGGACAGGTACATACAGATAACATGACAAAAATAAAATTAATAGATTAGACACAAAAATGCTCTGACACACATACAACACATAAGGGCATAAATGAGTAGGTAATAAATGCATAATTACATAATAAAACTATAGCTAGGTACTGTGACCTAGGGTCAGAAGAAAAAGGCACCGTCCAAAACGGGAGGTTCTTCAAAGAAAACCCGTTGAGTGGGGACTTTACACCATTACTGCACACGCCATGAGCATTGGTACTCAATGGAGCCATATTCTTTGTTTAGTTTTGAATTGATCTGTGCAAATAAACATTGTTTTTATCTTTATTAGGTTTTTACAGTCTAGTTTCTTTCACTGAAAGACTGGTATCAAAGTCGTCTTTTACTTTCCCGTTAAGACAAGTGAGAACTTTTGCCCAGTTACTTGCATAGCCATGAAAAAATC
>NC_089776.1:640000-694870 GCF_040412425.1 Macrobrachium rosenbergii
AACAAACCTTGTAATTGGTTCCTCTCCTCCCTAGAGATTGACCCTCATACCTTATGTACGTTGTGCAGGAAGCATGACTGTAATCAAAATAGTCCATGTAGTGAGTGCTGAGTCGCCTTCTGAACAGTGGGTGAAGTTTGCCGGGAAAAAGAAGAGAGAGAAGAAAGTTTCTCCGATGTCATCAGAGTGTAATACAGGCAGTTCCTGAGTTATGATTGAGATCCATTCCTACGGTTTGTTGTAAGTCAGATTCGGTTTGTCGGTTAACATTAAACAATTTATTAAAAAAAATGAAGAAATTCTTACCTTGAAGGATGTAGAGACAGGCTTATAGTGATGAGAGAACTGGAGATGCAGGAGGAGAACCTGCAGAAGGTGCTGGAGATACAGGTGCAGGGGAGTCTGGGTTATGCGAAGCTGCAGATGGAGCTGGAGATACAGGTGCTGGGGAGTCTGGGTTAGGAGAAAGGGTCACTGTGTCTGGAGTGGCAGATGGTGCTGGAGATTGCTTCTTGAAATAATGTTCACGGCTAGGCTGGATAGTTCTTTTTTTCTTCTCCTCCAAAGTCTCCCTGGAAAAACTTGGGCAATCCATGACCCCCCTTGGTATCTTGGTGTACCTTTCAGTGTTGGAGTCCCCACCCTCAAAACATACCATCCCTGCCTCTACCAGGGAAAAACCTTTTGACAAGCCCTTTACTCTTAATAGCCTGGGCTCTGGGACTGGTGGCTGTTTCTCCTCCTTAATCATCTGCTTCTCCAGCTGACTGAGGTCCTCTTCAGATAACTCCTCTCCATGGGATTCCAGCAGCTTGTTGACATCATCAGCATCCACTTCCAAACTGAGCTCTTTACTTATTCCAACAATTTTGTTGGCGACTGAGACTTTTCAAGTGTCTCTGTCTCTCAAAGCCCAGAAAGTCATTCAAAAACTGCAGACAGTTTCATCCAGGCCCCATTCATATTGGTGTGCTTTACCTCGTCCCAAGCATCTGCAGCATTCTTCACAACTTCATAAATGTTGTTCGTTCCTACACAATATACAAACCTGAGGTCCTTTACATAAGGAACTACTTTCAGCGAAGCTGGAATGGCTGTTAAACTTTTGAAAAAGGTGGTTAGGCAGTTACCTACCATCCGGTAGGTTGGAGTCCTGCCTGCCCAGATGTAAACATTGCAATTTACTTTCGGCCATCGTGCTATGCAGACGTGTTTCCTGACTCTCTGCCCTAATCACCGTTTCACCTTGTTCCCGGTGGGATCTTTCTTGTTTTTTGTTGCAGTTGCTTTTTGTCTGTTTAATGTTACATCATGCAAACCTACCATCTAAACCAGTGGTTCTCAACCTTTTATTACCACCCCCTGCAAACCTTCCCTGGCAATCATCATTCTTTAAAAATAAAAAAAAAGAGAAGAGAAGGAGTTTCGAGGACAGGGAGGGAGGTAAATAATTACAAAATAATGGTAAGACCATCACCCAGTGTGTTCCTCCTCTTGTTAAGGTTGATTTTTAAATTTTCCCTAGGCCTCCTGCTGCTCCTGGAAACTGATGCCCCCTGGGGCGCTTGAGAACCACTTTCTTGCTCACCCAGTGTGTGTCCTGCTGCCCTGGTTGATGGCAGGCTTTCTGCTCACCCGTTGAAGGCTTCTCATACTCCGGGTTTTCCTGTGGTGACGAATGCTGCTGTTACTTCCACCACGACAATGGTAACCATGACTATGTTTGTGAAGGTCCTCACTTTCCAACCCTGTGTGGACCAGACTGCCGTGCATACTCCTGTTCCCCGGTACTCAGTGTACCTACCGCCTACTGCCTTTGCGGTTCCAGCTACTCCTGCTGCCCTGGCTGCTCCTGCTGCTCAGCTGCTCCTGTTGCCCCGGCTGCTCCTGCTGTTCCTGCTGCCCTGGTTGCTTCTGCAGCGCCAGCTGCCTTGGCTGCTCCTGCTGCCCTGGTTGCTTCTGCAGCGCCAGCTGCTCCTGCTGTTCCTGCTGCCCTGGTTGCTTCTGCAGCGCCAGCTGCTCCTGCTGCCCTGGTTGCTTCTGCAGCGCCAGCTGCCTTGGCTGCTCCTGTCGTTCCTGCTGCTCTCTCTTGGATGGGAGACCTGACAGCCATCCTGAAGAAGAAATTGAAGAAGAGGAGTCGTAAGGTGTTGTCTTCGTCTTTGACTTTTGCTGCTGCCCTCCCCTTCTTCCTCCGAGGCTCGCTGGCCGAAGAAGAAGAAGGAGGCTGCTTCTCCCAAGAAGACCAGCCATGGGACTTCTAAGGGGCTGCCTCCCTCCACAGGGGAAGCAGTGGGATCTCTCGCTGGCTCTCCCCGGTCTTCGGGAACCATTTTGCATTTTGTCTTGAGAGCCTTGAGTACACAAGCCCCCAAGGCCCGTGTTCTCGAAACCAGCTCTAAGAAGTCCGCTTCTAAGACTGGTTCTGTGCCTAGATTCCTGGCCTAGATTCCCGAGTTTCTTCGGACACTCGGGTTGAGACCACTCCCGTTGATCATTCTGTACGAGATTTGGGAGCTTCGAGTTTTCGTGGAGCTTCGAGTACCCCAAACCAGCACTGAAGAGTCCGCTCCCCAGTCTGGGTTAGCATAGTGCGGGAGAAGGTGCTGAAACATGCAGGTGCTTCGGACTTCGAGGGTCCAAGTACCTGGAGACGCAGTGAGGAGGTCCCCTGTACTGTACAGTCTTCTTCTCGTCATAAGGTTACGGCCTCAAAGAAGACTGGAGTATGTCAGGAGGATTGCACAAGTTCACATTCGACATTGCCCGGGCATTCAAACCCCTGGGAGGACTCGAGGGTCCTCTTCCCAAGGACAGTGATACCTCCAAGATACAGAGGACCTTTTTGGAGATCATTGTGCTAATTTGTCAGCACAGTGACTTTGGGGAAGGGACCATGGCTTCTCTGTGGATCATCCTTCGCGCTTCAACTCTTTTTGGGGGTCCGAAAAAGGAACCATAAGCTTAGGTGGGGCTGCCATGGTCTGCACTCTCCAAAGAGGTGCTCGATCAAGTGAATAACCTGGTCTCTGGGCAGGATAATTTATTTCCAACAAATTGTTCAGAGAAGCTTCTTCCACCTCCTTTGCCTTGACAGAAGTGTTTGCACATGCCTGCAGAGGGGTCATTGCCGACTAAACAGGTCAACCTGGACCTGGTTTGTTTAGGCCCAGGTCTTTCACTGTAGCAGCTTACTGCAGAAGGGTTCTCCCTCTCACAGCAAGAAGCAGCGAACCTGGAAGCCACCGCCATGGTGGCTCTCCAGGCAGTCTCCTGGCTGGATCTGTGGTCCTTCACAGTATCCAGGGTTGCCGCCGCCTCAGGTTTGATCACCCCTGGAGAAGACTCCGTTTTCAGGAGACTGTGCCAATCTGGAGGTAGGGCTGTTTCCTGCCTGGCCCACCAGACTGTAAACCTGTGGGCAAACCTGGTGCTGAAGAGGAGGGACGCTGTACTGAATCGTATCTCCAGGTCTGTAGGACCCAAGCCGACTCTGACCCTCAGGAACAGACTGTTGCTGGGTTCTGCCTCACTCTTCCCCAGAGAGTTGGTAGATGCTGCAGTAGACAAGAAGCATGCCAAAGACAAAGACCACCTTGTTCACCAGGCAGTGGAAAAGACCAGGTCTTTGCGTGCCGCTGCAGCTCGACCCTCGGGTCAAGCTAGCACTTCCTCGATCCCTAAGAAGACCCAGGCTTTGAAGGGAGCTCACAGAAATACCCAGCTTTCTTCCATCTGTGACAAAAAGGGCGTGCAACCGCACTGCTTTCAACCCTCTTTCCAGTCAGGAAAAGGGGGCAGAGGTAAGTAGAAAGGAGGACACTAGGACCGGCATTCCCTTCCAGCTGCTGCCATTGGTGGGGGGGGTATCTGTCGAGCCACTGGACAACATGGCAGCGATATGGAGCCGAGTCTTGATTAGTAGATGTCCTTCAGTAGGGCTGTCTACTTCCCTTCAAGTCTCAGCCATCTGTCACTAACATTCCAGTCCATCTCCTAACCTATGTTCCCAGCCCCCTGAAGGATCTAGCATTCCAGGAGGAGGTGCAAGTGATGCTGAAGAAAGGCACTGTGGAAGTTGTGTCAGATCGGTCCCCAGGCTTTTACAGCCGCATCTTTCTCATAGAGAAAGGCCTCAGGGGATTGGAGACTGGTCATAGATCTCTCTCTCTTGAACAATTCGTTCGCCAGACTCTGTTCACGAAGGAAGCGTCATGCTCAGTGCTCGCTTCCATCAGGGAGAATGACTTCATGCTTACTGTGGGCTTGAAGAATACGTATTTTCAAATGCCCTTCCATCCATCCTCTCACAACTACCTAAGCTTTATCCTCGTGGAAGCGGTATTCCAATTCAGGGTACTCTGCTTGGGGCTCTCGACCACTCGCCAGGTGTTCAGGTGAATGTTCACCCTTGTGTCAGCATGGGTCCATTCACATGGGATACGTCTCTTGAGGTATCTCGATGATTGGCTCGCCCTAGCGAGTGCTCCAAGACAGGGATCGACAACTTGAGCTTTACTACACAGGGGTCGTAGTAAACCTCGAGAAATCCTATCTCATCCTCAAGCAGAGGATAAAGTACCTGGGCATGCTGATAGATACAGTAGCAGCAAGAGTCTTTCCCTCAGACTCTCATATCAGCAGGTTCAGGAAGACAGCACAGCTGTTCCTGTCTCAATGGGAGCAGCTAGCTCGGCAGTGGCAAGTCATCATCAGTCACCTATCGTCCTTGGAGAAGCTGGTTCCTCACGGGCGGCTTCACCTTCATTCTCTCCAGTGGAGAATGAAGGAGTTCTGGTCCCAGTCTCGAGATCCCCAGTCCTTTTCCATTCCTCTCTCGCAGGAAGTGAGACAGGACAGACTGGTGGATGGATGGCAGGAACCGTGTAATAGGAGTATCTACACGCTCCCCGTCCCGACATGCTCCTGTTCTCGGACACATCAACTAAAACGAGCAAATGTATTTATTGTATACATGTGTTTCAGTGTAAAAGCATGTTCATTATACAGTTTTTTCTTTTGAAATTTATTTTCATTCATTCATCATCACGCGAATGACCTATTTGGTCCCAGTTGTAGGCTTGTGGCCTAGACCTGGTATTTCACCCTAATCCTTCGGGCCAGCCCTAAGAGAGCTGATAGCCAGCTCAGTGGTCTGGTTAAACTCTTAATACAATATAATAATAATAATAATGAGGGATGGGGCGCACACCTGGAGGAGTTGCTGGTTTTGGTTGTGTGGAACCGAGACAACAAGCACCTTCACATCAGTATCCTGGAACTCAAGGCAGCCTTCCTGGCCCTCCAAGAGTTTCAGTATCGAGTGATGGGACAATCGCTGGTGTTGATGAGTGGCAACACCACATTAGTGGCATATGTCAACAAGCAAGGGTACCTTGTGTCCCTCCCACTGCATCATTTGACTATGCAGTTGCAAGAATGGGCAGTAGCTCACTCGATACTGCTGTCAGCCAGATACATTCCAGGCAAGAGGAATGTAGTGGCAGACAAGCTCAACCGCCAGAATCAAGTGATAGGGACACAGTTGTCCCTTTACACTCACATTATGGAGAGGTTGGTCAAGCTGTGGTGACTTCCAGTCATAGACCTGTTCACCACTTGGCACAACAGAAAACTTCGTCTTCTGCTCCATTGTACCAGACCCATGGGCTGCTGCAGAGGACACATGGGACAACCTCGATGTCTACGCCTTCCCTCCGTTTTGTCTGATTTGCAAGGTGATCAACAGGTTGTTGATCACCCCAAACCTCACGATGATTCTGGTGGCTCCCAAGTGGCCACATGCCGTTTGGTATCCCAGTCTGCTAGCACTACTTTCCACCAAGAGGATTCCTCCCTGGAACAACCTGAGTCAACCACACTTAGAGTGGGTTCATCAGGCATTGCAGTCCCTGTGTCTTCTCAGCTGGAAACTATCCAGCATCTCTTGCGAGCGAGAGGCTTTTCTCGCTGAGCAGCAACAGAGATGGCTGGATACCTCAGACAGTGTTCTGCAGCAGTATACCAGGGGAATGGGCTGTATTCTGTGGTTGGTGTCATGGACGGGGTCTCTCTCCAGTCGGAGCCTCTATTCAGCAGGTCGCGGACTTCCTCGTCTTCCTTCGCTGAGAGAAGCCTCTCTCCATGTCAGCTGTGGAAGGCTATAGAGTGCCCTTGGCCTAGTCTTGTGCCTGAAGGGGGTGGATATCTCCTCAGTGGAGATTTCACTATTGATGAGAAGCTTTGAAAGGTCTTGCCCTCCCAGGGACCTCAGGCCCCCTGAGTGGGACGTGACTCTTGTTTTGAGGAGCCTGACTCGTTCACTGTATGAGCCTATATGAGAGTCGTCAGACAGGGATCTGACCATCAAGACCATCTTTCTGCTTGCCCTGGCATCGGCAAAGAGATTAGGCGAACTTCATGGACTTTCCTTTGGTGTTAAACATTCTAGAGGATGGGGATCAGTTACGCTCCGTTTCGTCCCCAGATTTCGTAGCGAAAACTCGAACCTGTCAGTCCCTGATGCCAGGTTCGGGTCCTTCATGATCCCCTCCATAGAGGACTTGGTTGATAATGATCCAGACGAGATGCTACTGTGTCCTGTTTAGAGTGCTGCAGTACAATCTTATGAGGACTCAATATCTGCGGTCTGAGTGTCGACGACTCTTCATTAGTACTGGCTCATCCATCTCTTGCGTTCCGGGAGAATCTGTTGGTTCCTCAGGTACTGAAGGCAGGCGTATGGTCACAGTAGACCACCTTTATGTCTTTCTACCTTCGGGACATTGCCCACAAGTCCTTGGACACTTTATCCTTGGGACCTGTGGTGGCTGCTCAACAAGTTGTGTAGCCTACCCGGCTCCTCTAAAAGGACAGGTAGCATCTCACCTAAGGTGTACGGTTATGGAGGTGAGAGAGTTTGTTGGAGTGACTGGCCTCTCTTCCTCTTCCTTCATCGCCATATTTCATTCTCTTTCTTTGGGCAGAGAGTGGGATTCAGTCCATCACATGCTGAAACTGGCAGCTGATACAGGTAAGGGCATCTCTTCTATTTTCTTTCATTAGACTTAAAGAAGCAATCCCACCCCTTCCTCTAGCAAAGGGAAGAAGGGGATCCTGACGATATGACAAACCCAATACCTGTAATTGCCTTACTGTCACCAACTCTTTGATTCATCCTAGCCTGTTTTCTTATGAGGTTACAATTGTCTCACTCATTCGAAAAAGCCCAGAAGTCTGACAGTCAGTCTTGCAGTTCTTACACCCCATTCAGTATATCAGAGGCACGGTACTCTTCTTCACTCTATCAACCAGGAAGAGAAACTTAGGTGTGGCGAACTCCAGTCAGTTCAGAGACTTACTCAGATTCCCCTGTCCAATTAGTGTCTTCCTTATGTAAAGGAGTGAGGGTTTGTATATTGTGTAGGAACAAATGTCAATTGTTCTTACAAGATATACAAACCATCAGTCCTCTACATTAGGAATTACCTTCATTGAAGCTGGAAACGGCCATTAAACTCTTGAACAAGTGGTTAGGCAGGCATTAACTACCGTCCGGTAGGTGGGAGACCCGCCTCCCCGCATATAAACGTTCCAATTTGCTTTCAGCCATCATGCGATGCAGAGGTGTGATCATGCTCTCTGGCCTGACTGCTGTTTTCAACTCTCTTTATCACAGTGGGATCTTTCTTGTTTATTATTACCTTGTGTATACAGTAGAACCCCGGTCCTCGACCATACTAGAACTCGACATAATCAGATTTCGACGTGAAATGTTGAGTAAATTTTGTGTTGGAGCTCGAACAACAAACCGGAATCCGACCTGATGAATCATATGATGTTTGTAGAAAAAAGAGTTTTGGGCGGCTGCCGGTAGTTGGCGTTGTTTGTGGCATTCTTCCCACGCGTATTTAAAAGCATTTAAAGCCCACACACGCTGCTGCTGCTGCTGTTTGGAGAAGTACACACTTGTACAGGTATATAATTTTTTTGGCTTTCTGCACTGAATTTTCATCCAATCATGGGTCCCAATATGTTAGGGTGTCATAATATTTACTGAAAGATGTTTTACAGTGATTTTGTACACTATTCCAGCAGACTCTGTATGAAATTTACCATAAATACTGAACGTAAACAACGTTTATGTAATTAGTACCGCGATACACCACCAGGGTGGCACTTTGGTTTGTTTACATCTGCTCGTGCCACAAGCTGCCGAGTGCCGATGTAATTTAGGAAATTTTTCTTAATTTTATGATAACAGACATACAGTAATTCACCTTATAAATACTGTATTATTAATTTACTGTAATAATCAGGATTTTTTTCAATGTTATCATTATTAACAACAGTTTTTGTGTGTACCCGTTACAGTACATTCTGGTAGTGCCTAGCCTGTGGCGCTCGGTCTACCATCGGTAATACGGCCGCATGGGTCGTAGGCCAATTTTTTTGATACATCATGCATTTAAAAATGTAAAAAGTGCTTCTGATACGGTAAGTTATTCAACTCTGAACTTATTTAATTGTAATTTGTGTAATGTTCTGTATAAAAAGTCAAGGTTGGGGTAATGACTGGTGGTCAGGAATGGCTTAATCCATTTTCAGTTATTTCTTATGGGAGAAATTGATTCAGAATTCGACACTTCTGGAACGGATTAGCGTCGAGGACCGGGGCTCTACTGTGTATATTTGTGTTTGACATTTATATTTTACAAACCCACGAATCATTTTTCCCTGTTGGAAGGCCGCCATCCCTGGCGTGTATGCTCTGGGGTCAGTGGCAAGGGTTAAGGGTTGTACCCTCTACCAGTCACCCTTTGATGTTGTTCTCATGTCCTTTTCACTTCTTGGTTGGGCATGACTATAATTAGTCAGCTGTCTTGAGTTTTGCTCTTGGTCGCCTGTACTGTGTTCGTGGGAATGGTTGGGATGGGCTTCCGGGACGTCGTCAGTAGGATGTACGTCTCCGAAGCGCTCTTGCTTGTGGTCCCTCCTTCGTTCTCCCCCTTGTGAGCTTCCCTTTGCTCTCCTCAGGGGAATTCTCCCCTTCGTCATCTTGACTCGCTTCATCGAGTGAAGACTGTGGGTGTGGTGTTCAAGACATCCTTCCCTCAGGGTCCTCCTCTCACTTCAAAGGGCAATCCTCTCTCGTAGCAAGAGGAGTCTCCCTCTACTAATTTTCTTTGCTTTTTTCTTCAGGTTGACAGTGAGCATTGTGGAGGCACAGCAGCAGTAATGTCTGGATATCTTTCTCCATTGGTGCTGGATATCCCAGCTCCTGTGGAGTTTACCTGTGGGCACTCATACAGTGATCATTTTGACGACGACCTTAGTTGCATTGATGGCGACTGCCAAGGTCCCCACGTCGGTGTCAACTTTCATCAACAC
Organism: Macrobrachium rosenbergii; assembly: GCF_040412425.1. Lineage (NCBI taxonomy): Eukaryota > Metazoa > Arthropoda > Malacostraca > Decapoda > Palaemonidae > Macrobrachium > Macrobrachium rosenbergii. The sequence continues at coordinate 649,391 of NC_089776.1, forward strand.
TGTAACCCTGACAAGGTGGAACAACCGCTGGTCTTCTGGCACTCATGTATGCTGTGCCACTTCCTTCTGTCGTGCCCATGGTCCATCTGCTCCTGCTGTGCTGTGCCTGCTTTAAATGCTCCTGTTGCCCTGGCAGCTCCTGCTTCTCCTGTAGTCGGCCCGGTCTTGTCGTGCCTCCTGCTCCAGTTGCCCTGGTTGCTCCTGTCGCTGCTTCTGACGTTCCTGAAGCTCCTGCCTCCTGGGCTGCTCTTGTTGTGCCTCCTGCCCCAGCTGCCTTGGTTGCTCCTGTTCCTGCTTCTGGTGTTTCTGCCACCAGGACCACCTCTGCCGTGCTTCCTGCCTTAGCAGGCATGGGTCCAAGTACATGAGACAGTACTTGTGGACAAGTACAAGTACGGAGAAAAAGAGCAAGTACAAGCACATGTACAGAAGATTTGCCTGAGACTTGAGTCCAAGTCCAAGTACTTGACAGTGTACTTAAGTGCAAGTGCATTTCAGCAGATTTTCTATTGTTATTAGTGATAGGCCTATGTTTGATTTAAAAAATCAGTAGCAAATATCTAATAAAAATTCACATGCAAATATCTAATGGAGAGAAACTTTGGTGTTATACTATAGCAGTTCTTATAAAAAGAAGCCTCCCAAAAGGATATACCTGAGTAGTTCTCACAGTATAAGTCAGTGAACCTTTAGCCCAAATTGCCGAAGAATTGAAGCGATTTTCAGAGGGTTTAATGAACAAAAGCGGTCAAAATTGGTCTACCCACAGGTGAAGATAATGATAAAATCTTTTTTTTTACTTTTCAATTTAATTTTACAATGCTCTTCTTAATACTGTAATACAAAGTAGATTTCCACCTCAAAAGAAAAAAAATGTGATACTGTTCAGAATAATTTTAAACAAAATTATGTTGTTTTTCAGAAACACTTTAAACAAAATTATACTTGCTCCGACACGATATACAAACTGTCGGTCCTTTGCATTAGGAATTACTTTCAGCGTAGGCTGGAAACGGCCATTAAACTCTTGAGCAAGGTGGTTAGGCAGTAACTACCGCCAGGTAGGTGGGAATACCCGCCTGCCCGGATGTAAAAATTCCAGTTTACTTTTGGCTGATATGCGTTGCAGACGTGTTTTCGGTTCTCTCTGCCTGTCATTAAGCTCTTATTATCCCGGTGGGATCTTTCTGTTTTTTTGTGTATATACGAGGGTAAGTCAAAAAGTTCCAGGAAAAATTGTTGAATGATGTATTTACACAGGAATGAAACAACCCAAATACTTGGTAAACAATTATCTGTGATGTAGTGATCATATAGACTTGTTACCTCAGTCATCCTCTTGCTACCGTGGTGTTAACATCTGCTTCAGAAAAGTAACTTCTTGAACCCATGGAAAATAAAAATTTTGAGATGAGAGCTAACATCAAGTTCTGACCAAGCTTGATTGGAAACCAGGAAAAATTATTGAAGCTTTGCAGCAAGTTTATGGAGATTCTTCTCCATCTAAATCAGTTGTTTATGATTGGATAAAGCGATTTAAGGATGGTCGGGAGGACCTCAAAGACAACCCAAGAGAGGGAAGACCATCGACTGCAAAAATGAAAGAATTGTGGCTTTGGTGCAGAATCTAGTGGATGAAGATCGTCGGATTACTATCGATTATGATAGCTAATGAAACTGGGATCTCCCATGGTTCCGCATTTTCAATTTTAAATGAAAATCTTTGTTTGAGTAAACTTTCAGCACGTTGGGTCCCAAAAGCGTTGCGAAGACCAACTGCATCAAAGAGCTGAACTTTCTCTTGCAGTTTTAACGAAGATTGAATCAAATGAATCAGAGTTTTTGACCGGATTGTTACTGGAGATGAAACTTGGATCCATCAATATGACCCAGAAAGTAAAATTCAATCAAAGCAATGGTTACCAAGAGGTTCAGCTGCACCAGTGAAGTTCAAAGTGGCGAGATCTTCCCAGAAGGTTATGGCAACAGTGTTTTGGGACTCCAAAGGAGTGATTTTGATTTCCTTGAAGGACAAAAAACAATCACCGGGAACTACTACAAAGGTGTTTTGCAAAAACTGAAGACTGCATTGGCTAAAAACGTTGAGGAAAGTTGCACCACAGAATTTTGTTCCATCATGATAACGCTCCAGCACATTCATCAAGGGTTGCAAGAGAAGTCCTACGGAAATTTAGGTGGGAAACTCTTCCACATCCTCCTTATAGTCCTGATCTTGCTCCTTCAGATTTTTCCTGTTCCCAAAACTCAAGGAACACCTAAGAGGAGTCCGGTTTGAATCTTTGGATGCTGCTAAACATGCAGTTTCAACATGGTTTAATAGAAAGGCCCCAAATTTCTACAAAGAAGGGTTGCAGAGGTGGAAACAGCGCCTTGAAAAGTGTATAGAGTTAGATGGTAGATATGTAGAAAAATGATGTTTGAATTTCCTTAAATAAAGAGTATATTGAATTTTTCCTGGAACTTTTTGACTTACCCTCGTATACGTGTGTTTGATATTTATTAATACAAACCCACAATTTGTGATAACCTTGCATAAGACGTCGTTCCCTGTGCTGTGTCTTGAGTTTGACGACCAAGGGCGTAATTTGAGAAGCATAACAGAGTGGTAGTGCTTCTCTTCCAGTAGCCCTTTATGTAGATACTGAAGGCGTTCCCCTTACATTTGGAGATATTAGATTGGGACATAATATCTTCGCTCCCCTACATTGATCAGGACGTAAGAGTTCGCTTCCCTTCTTGGCTCCCACCCTCCGTGTATAAGGGCCATGACTACTTCCTTCCTACATATGCTGAGTGTTGCTCGCCACCTGTGCTTGGAGAACTATGGGGCGGGTGGGTGGATGCAGGCGTTGTCGATAAGTTCCGCTTCCACGGTGCCCTTGGTGGCTTCCCCTCTGTCCTTTTTCTCTTCCCATAGGTTCTTCCTCCTCCCCTTCGGTAGAGATCTCTCTCCTTTGCCCTCTTCACTCGCTTGTCGGGCGAAGACCGCGGAGGTAGGGGCGGCATGCGGTCGGGCGACCTCTTCTAGAGTACCTCCTCTCCCTATGTAGGGCAGTTCTCCTTTGCTTTTTCTTTCATGTTGACAGTGAGCATCACAGACACAGCAGTAGTTGGCTGGATACCTCAGGGGATATCTCGCACGAAGCAGCCCTGACGTTCATTTAGTGTTGCTTCGGGATCAACCACAGTCCCTGGTCTGATGACATATTTCCATGTTGGGATCGTTCTGACTCTGTTCCCCCTGATGTGGATCGATTGCTGTCTTCATGTATGCTGTTGCACTGACTCTGGCATATCTGTGGTCCATCTGCTCCTTTGTTCCCTGTATTATGCTCTTGTTGGCTGCTCTTCCTGGTCTCCTGTTGCAGCTGCCCTGATCGTTCCTGTTGCTGCTGGTGACTTCCATGTGACATTTCTCTCCATCGCAGTAGCTCCTGCCTTCCGAACCGCTTCCATAGCTCCTGCATCAGCTGTCCTGATCACGCCTGCTGCTTCTGTTGGTGGTGGTGTCCTGGGCCGCTTCTGTTGTGTTCCTGCTTGACTGCCCTGGAGGTTACGATGTTTCGTGTCCACCATCCTGTAGAAGATGTCCGTGTGGAGGTGAAGGAAGTCGCCCTGTGGAAGTAGCCGCCGTCGTCTTCATCTTATCTTTGATTTCATTTTCTGCTGCCTCTTCCCTTCCTCTCCCGAGGTCGAAAGGGGTCCTAGGAATTGGACATACCTCCATCGGCCGATATTAAAAACTTTACAAAGCAACAACATCCGTGGACATTTATCTAGGTTTATACAGAACTTTTTGACAAATCGCAATTTTCAGGTGAGAATTGATGATGATCTTTCTAGAACATTTCCGCTTGAAAATGGTGTTCCACAGGGAAGCGTCCTTAGTGGCACACTGTTTACTTTAGCAATTAATGATATCAGTAATAATCTACCTATTGGGATTAAAAGTAACTTGCACATGGATGATTTTGCCATATGTTATTCAGCATCCCGAATAAAACATGCAGAATGAATCATTAACCCTTTCATATCTGTATAGTTATCACATCACTGAAGGTACATGAGCCCCAAGGTGTCAGGGAGCGCTCGACAGTGCGAAAAATAATTTAGAAAATTCAGCAAAAATAGAAATTTTATGCCAACAACGTTTATTTTGCTGTCCTTTTTTTTGTAAATGTTTATATTTTATGGTGGAATAGTCAGAATAAGAGTCCCAGCCCTCTAAATACGAAAAAATGTGAGTTATTTCACGAAAAAAAAATCTTTACTTATTTTTATATTTTCGTTCGTAACCCAAAAATATGAAAGTCAGGCAAATTAATTATTTTTTATGAGAAAGCCAACAAAATTCTCTAAATATCGACATATAAAACAATGGAAAACGAATAAGTCCAGCTGGTGAAAAAATTGATAGAAAAGAGGGCAAGAAACAGAGCGCTCTGCCTGGCGTATGGTGAGAATTATCGCTAGAAAAAAGATTTTTTTGAAGAGCCCTATCTCGGTTATTTTTCATAGAAATCACTTTGTAAATATACGAAAATGTAGAGGAAAAGTTGAAGAATAAAGTGAGAGTCAAGAAAAATGGCTTTGGTAACGGCAACAGTTTCATTTTGATGTTATAAGTTTATCGAAACGAAAAAAATGTTACCGTTGTCAACATTATCGTTCGTAGCTCAAAAGCTATAATAGTTAGGCGAATTAATTATTTTTTATGGGAAAGCCAACACAATTCTCTAAATATTGACATATAAAACAATGAAAAATTAATAAGTCCAGTTGGTGAAAAAATTGATAGAAAAGAGGGTAAGAAACAGAGCGCTCTGCCCGGCGTATGGTGAGAATTATCGCTAGAAAAAATTTTTTTTTTGAAGAGCCCTATCTCGGTTATTTTTCATAGAAATCACTTTGTAAATATACGAAAATGTAGAAGAAACGTTGAGGAATAAAGTGAGAGTCAAGAAAAATGGCTTTGGTAACAGTTAGGTGAATGAATTATTTTTTATGAAAAAGCCAACAAAATTCTCTGAATATCGACATAAAAAGAATGAAAAACGAATAAGTCCAGTTGGTGAAAAAATTGATTGAAAAAGAGGGTATGAAACAGTGTGTTTCCAATAATGTAATCCCACATACAAATCCCACATTTAAAAAAAAATGTAAAAAAATGCAAGATACAAACCCACATACAAACCTCACATTTTATATAAAAGAAAAATAAGATACAAACCAATATACAAACCCTACATTTTATAAAAAAAAAAAAAGATACAAACCCCACATTAGAAAAAAAATGATTACAAAATATTAGAAGAGAAACATTGTATGGGAAAAAATTAAAATATTCATAAAAACCCATCACCAGAAATTTGAATAATGTACTCACCAAATATCGTGACCCCTCTTGAATTCCTATATACAACTCCTCCCTCAGGTGAAGGGCCTGCCATCTGAAGGGTTGCTGAGGGAGGAGGAAGCTGCAGGAGTTAGATGATTATCCGTGGTCTCCCTTCACCTCTTTTGGCAGGGCCTGACCCACGACTTGGTGAAGGCTTGAGTTGCTTCTCTGTGTGGTATCTGTACATGCCTTACACACCCATGATGTGTCCTTAAGTCTGTTAGCTAGCAAGCAGATGTGGCATCTCAGCTGCTTTCCCTTGATGGAGGGAATCTCCCTTATATGAATGAGGCAATGTTCCCCTGGTGCAAGACGCTCATAGTTCTCCAGGAAGTTGGCACGCCGGCGTGGCACACCTAACAGTTCCGGTTCAATACCAGCAGCAGAGGGACCAGCAGTAGAGGGACCAGCACCAGAGGGACCAACGTTTGCAAGAGAAGGGGGCACAGAAGTAGAACGAGGAAGAGGAGGAGAAGGAGGAGGAACAGGAGATTCAACAGCAGCCTCAGGAATGTCAACATCAGAATCCATAGAATAGGGATCATCAGGCTCAGAATCTTCGCCAGCAGATGCAGCAGCAGCGGGAACAGGAACAGGCAGGACATCTAATCTGTCAGCTACAGGTAGGTCAGGTAAACGAGCAAAAGGAATATCACTCAAGGGCCAGTCTTCTGCGTTGAAGTTTGTAAGTGCTTCAGCAGATTCATACATAAAGTCAAGAAGTTTGATTTTCTTACCATGTGGGTGGTATTTGGCAAACATAGTCTAAGCATTAAGTATTGCCATCTGCAATAAATAGAAAGTAAACTTGCGGGCCCACTTCATTCCCTTCCTGGCCATTGAGTAGTATTTCATCAGCTGGTCAAACAGGTCTACCCCACCCATATACTGACAGTAGGTGCCAATAATCAAAGGTCTGTCCATTGTGACTGTTTCAAGACTTGTACCAGTAGCCCGCTTTACTCGCCTCCTGTGCACAAACTCTTCCGTTTCTGCATTGCAAGCTGAAGTGATCATTGTCACGAGTCGAGTGTCCTGCCAACAGATTATGAAGACGTTCCCCCTCCTACGGAAGTGCATTGAATTCCGAGGCACCCGTTGATGAGCCAAAGTCTTTAGAAAGTTAGGTGCTCCCTTCCTTACAAGACGAAGTGTCCCTGAACAGAGAACACCATGAGAATACAACTCCTCAGCCAGTTCAGTAGAGTTGTAGTAGTTGTCCATGAAAACATGGTAACCTTTGTCCAAGAGAGGGCCCATTAGTGTGAACACAATGTCCTTCAAAGTTGAGGTACTTCCTTCATATGTCAGGAAGTCAATAACGTCTCCGCTCTTGGCTTCACACAACATATAGAGTTTGATACCATACTTGGAAGGTTTCTGGGGGTTGTAGGTCTTGATAGACAGCCTACCCTTGTATGGCATCAAGCCCTCATCCAATGAAACATTGCTTTCTGGGGTGTAGGTGGCCCTAAATCGTTCCTTCAGGTAATTGATGACAGGTCTCACAAGGAATAATCAGTCGTAGTTACATCAAGGGATGGCCTTTCTGTTTGCTGTATGAAAGTACCGGTTGATGGCATCAAACTGGTTCCTGGACATGATCCTAGCAAAACCTGGCATTGGAAAAATTTTGCCTGTCTGGCAGTACATTCGCCTCTCTGGTGCCGGAAAAATCCCCATGATAATGATGAGGCCCAGGAACATAGCCATCTCTTGCACAGTTACAGGTACCCAGGATCCCTTGTCCCCACGACACACCTCCTTACGCATGTAGTATGCATACGCATTGGTTTCTGCAGCCAAGTATACCAACAGCACTCTAGTAATAAAGAGCTGGAGAAATCCGAGAAGTGTCGTAGGGGTAGGGACATTCAACCCTGGCATGCCTGTGAAAGGCAGAATCACTGGAGGCGTAGGATCCTGGGTCCACTCCTCATCAACATCATGGGTTGGTTGCCTGTCATGGTCGCTCATCCTCGAAGATCCAGACCTCCTCCTCCTTCGGGAACGTTCACCTCGGGCACGATGGGGACCACCTACATATACACCACCACCAGCACCCTCTGCCTGGACATCAGAACCACTGCTTTCACTACTACTACTACTCTTCCTAGCACGCCTACGGCCTCTTTGAACCCCTGAGGCATCACCAGAACCCAAGGCCTCATCACTCCCAGCATCACTAGGGACACCATAAAATCCCTCAAAGCCTCCCTCATCATCACTAACACCCCTCCCACTCCCAGCATCACTGCCTTCAAGGAATGCCTCAAAATCAAGTGAAGGCCTCCCAGGATCAGCAACACCTTCCTTTGCACCTCCAGGATATACAACAGACACAGCAGCACCCTCAAGATTTATCACTACAACACCATCATCACCAACACTCCCAGCATCACCATCTCCTCCCCCAACACTGCTCCCAGCAACTCCAACACCCCCAGCATCGCCATCTCCTCCCCCAACACTGCTCCCAGCAACTCCAACACCCCCAACATCACCATCTCTTCCCCCAACAATACTCCCAGCAACTCCAACACCCTCCGCATCACCATCTCCTCCAACACTACTCCCAGCATCCCCAACACCCCCAGCATCACCATCTCCTCCCCCAAGACTACTCACAGCATCTCCAACACCCCCAGCATCACCATCTCCTCCCCCAAGACTACTCACAGCATCTCCAACACCCCCAGCATCACCATCTCCTCCAGCTTTTGTGATGATAGGATTACAAGCCTGAAGTTGTCAGGTTAACAGTTGGTTTTATGGGGAAGAAAAGTAATGTTAGTCATGTCCAAAAGATGTTGTGGATTCATTTTAGCTTTAATTTGCCTGATAGTTGAATGTTCATTTCTGTCATATGTAGAGACTTGGAAATAAGTGCCACTAATGTTTATACTGTATGTCATTTTTAATGGTTTTTTCACTGAATATCTTTCACTCTCAAAGTATTGTCTGTTAAATAGTTATAAAGTATGCTCTAATATGTCTACTAAAAATCATGATTTACTTGGAAAGGGAGTGGAAAGAGAACTTTCAAACAGTCGTAATTGCTGATAGTGTTATAAACAGTGAAAATTTGACATGTATTTTTCTTGGTGGAAAAAGGGTCAATGTAAATATCCAGATGTTTGTGATCTCAGTTTTTGAGCCAAAAACTCACACTAGTTTTGAGTGATATGCTTAAAGTTTATATGTAGAATTTTATTTTGGCAAAGTCTATTGATGTCTCTTGTTGATGGAATGTACTTTTTCATTGTGTAATGTACTGCCAGGCACCATCAATAGTTATTTGAACCATTTGTGTGCATATGCTTCTTGGTGGCTTGATGGCAGTCTCAACTTCTCTGAAAGCTGTAGTCTCATTGTTAAAATTTATCTGCTTGAAACCTTACAGAATGGATGACTGTAATGATCCTGTTCACTTGGAGCATCTTTCAACATTGAATTTCTTTCAAGTAGAAGATTTAGGAGCATTCGTGCCAACAGGAGAGAGATCTCTTGATTACACTTTGGAGGACTGTCAGTCAGTGAGTGGTACTATTCATGGTTGCCACACACCAACCATCAGCAGCAAGACAAATTGACAACATATCAGGTAATTGATGGGCTATTTAAACCTAATTCTCTTAATAATCATCATCATTGTTTTGTATAATGATTAATGTTAATTATGGTAATGAATATTATTACTGTTTGAGTACAGCAAGACTAGTGTCCGATTACATGCCTCTAGGGCTGACCTCAATGGTTTGTTACTTAAGGAGGAGCAGAAATTGGAGCATGAAAAAAGCTGGAGTGGGAAGACCAAGGGAAGGAATGAAAAGGACAGAGAGAGATGCAAGAAAGGTGAAGAAGAAACACTGCAAAGAACTTTCAGTGGTGGCATTGGATTTTACTGTTGGAATTACTACTGAAACCATCAAAATCATATACAGTTTCAGATGTTGCATGTGTGCTTTTTGTTAGGAGATTATTTGCTTTCAAGATTTTTTTTATTTGAATTACGAAGATTATTATAGCTACTTCAACAGACCCCTACCTGGCTTTCCATAAAATACAGTCTCTGAGTGTGGGTAGTGTTGCAATTCACACCCATTTTTTCCTCTGAATTGCAAATGACTATAGTACAGTTCTGTGCAGAATTCTTACTTGTGTCTTCTTGATTTCTTTTCCTATTTTTCTTGTGCTTGAGTATTTTTTGTGTGTTGTGTGTGAGTGAGTGTGGTATGGGAGTGGGGTTTGGAACTTTTCAAGTATCAACCAGTTTTTGTTCTTTGCCTTTGGGCAGTTCTTTTATTCTTATTGAAATTTGAGAATTGGAGCCAGTTTTGGTGCTTATTGATCATTTTTATTTAATGTTGGTAATGCCAAGTCATTTGCATTGTTTTTTCAGAATCATGTTTATGGAAAACTGATTCAAAGTACTTCTGTTGAGTTATTGCTTCTGTGGAACTAACTTTAACTTCCTTTGACAGCAATTACACTCAGGAGCTAACAAAGAGAATGATAGCCTTTGGAAAGGATGTAACTGTAAAACGATTAGATAACAGCTGGATTGCTTTGGAAATTATTCCTAATGAGGAATTGGTGAGAGCTGTTTTGTTTAGTCATATGAATAGACTTAGATTCAAAGATTTAGATGTTTTGATTCTGTTATTGGAATGAGAAGGATCATTTAGAAAGTACAGTACAGTATTATAATATCTGGATGTAACTGGAAGACCAATAGAAGGCCATATATGAAGACCTCTCAAATGGAAAGCCGAGGTAAAATTATTACAATATTTATAATATGATCAGTGGCTACATTGTGAATGCCTAAAAATGGGTTAGGCTAGGATAAGCTGTTTATTTTGTTAAAAAGCAAAGAAAGCCATATTTTGCAATCTTTCAGTACAATATTGCATAATCAGTTTGTTAGAACTTTATAAGAATCTAGGTTCAAACCAGGCTGTTTGAAAAAGAACTAGCCAATGCTTTATATATTTGTATGTCCAGATGTTAGATTTTTGGACTGGGGTTTTCTCCATTTAGCAAGGAATAATTAGCTTCCGCTGTGGATAGAAAGGTAAAGCAAAAATGAAGTGCTTATTGTAAGAAAAAATTGCTAACATTAAGAAAAACTGCTCTTAGAAGAACATGGCTTAATACTGAGTGGTGGTGTTCATTTGACCCCATAGGTGACACCAGACTTTCATCCGTATGTCTATTTGAAATTAAAAAAATAAGCAAATGGTCAAGCAGTGGGAGGTGTAAGCTGTGACAGCTGCTGTGGCTTTGTTTTATATTACATAAGTGAAGTCCCTCTTACATCTTGTTTGTTTTTGTTAGTGGCTAGAAATATAAATTATTTGTATAGTAATGGGAATCCTCTGTATACAGTATAATGTGCTTCATTATATAAGAAAGGTAGTGTTCAGGTGTACTCTTCATTTGACAGTACTGTAACATTTAAAAATGGCAAGAGAGATTATCAGTGTTTTAGAGACTGGACAGAGGCAAGGATTCCCAGTTTTGTGTTCGCTAATGCCGGTGAATTTTAGATGATGTTTTAAATGAGGCTTTTTTATAGTACACAGTTGGGGCAGTATGATGGGAACAAATTTAGAGGTTACAGAAATAAAACCCTCTGCTTTCCTTAACCTAACTTTATTTCCTTAAATATTACAATGACCAAAAACTTAATATGATCACTTTAGTTCATCAAGCCTTATTCTACTCAGTCTTAATCCTATAGTTTCCCTGCCCTTCTATCAAAAGAAACTTAACCTAAAGAACTGCAACTTAAGCTATTTCAGTCTTAATATTACCATGACCACCTAAAGAACCCTAAACCTAATTCTTAACCTAAATCTACAACGTTCCACACCAACTATGGCCTCTATCACGTCTTCTTCAGATTGGGAGTTAACTTGCTCAACATCAGTCAGTTGTGGATTTCGTTGCACTTTCCTTGCGGCAGATGTGTCGAGATCAGCACCTTTAAGGTTATAGAGTCATGTATGGAGGAACAGGAAGAAGAGCAGCCTGACCAAAGTATTTGTTTCTTTCCTGCAATCTGGCAGCTTCACGCTCTCTGTGTTCCTTATCACTTCTCTGTCTTATCCCTTCTGCTCTTTCAAAAAAACTCTACCACAGTAAGGGGTCCTCTGTCTTCAATTTTATTTTTTATTTTTTCCCCTGTATGCTACCACCACAAGGTAGGCAGCTGCTTATGCCTTGGGCTGAAGGGGAGCAAGCCACACTACTCTGATGCATTCAGCAAACTGCAAGTAAAAGACAGAAAAAACTGAAGGGGAGGAAGCCACGCTACTCTGACGCATTCAGCAAACTGCAAGTAAAAAACAGAAAAAACAGACTTAACTAGTGTACTCCTTCCTGACATACAATACAAAACAAAAAAAAGTAAAAATGACCACTAATTAAACAATCATACATGAACAACACATTCATAAACACCATATACACACACACAAACTTAATAAGGAATAAAAAAAAATCAAACAAAAATAAAAACATCACAACAAACAAAACAGAACAATTAATTCATACAAACGTCTTTCATCATACAAACCCAAACTTAACCTACCACAGCTGCATTGCTTTATAGTATCCTTCATACACGTTTGTGTAATCTCATTACTGTTCATGCTTTGTTGGTTGGAATCCTGATGCCCCTGAAGAAAATCCGGGACCTGTGAAATTCACACGACCATATTTTGACTGGCAGATCCGACAAGTGGTCTGTTCCTGGCATCCCTCCTTTTGGTAAGATAGACTGGTCTGTGTTGTTTGAAATTATTCTTTACTAGGTTTCTAAATCAAGAATTTTATATAAACTTCTTACCAAGTATTTACATGGCTATTATTTTTTATTAACTGGCAGCTAGAATTTTGAAAATCGTGGTAGCGCTACTTTTGTTTTGGCTAGGCAAGTAACCCCACCCACTTTTGGGGTAAGAGAGGAACCAGCTTAGCAAACAAGCTCAGTATGTTTCTGCCGGCTGATGGCTCTGGTTAGTGATTGGCAGTAGTGGTTTTTTGGAATTTCTCTTCTCTTTTGATCTTGGATCATTGGTGAAGTATTCACTTTATGGCAGCGTTTTTGGCACAATTAGTTAGTACTAGGTTTTCACTGAAGACCAGTATTACAGATTTGACAATTATTTGGATTTTTCTTTAACTCGACTTGTTAGCATGTCCGACTCGAGCTCTCAAAGTGTTAGGTATTGCAGTAAAGGCTTTAATACGAGACTGACTAAAGCCTGCTATGACCCTCATACTCTTGGTACTTCTTGCAGGGGTCAAATATGTTCCCCTGATTTGACCTGTAATGAATGTGTTTCTTGGGATCCTGACCTCATTACCAGCCTTGAGTCGAGAATTAACCTTAAGTTTGGTTTACTCGTTGATACGGTGGAGAAAATTGGTGCTTCTGATAAAGTCCTAATGGACAAAGTGAATGTGAAAGGTGATAATGAAGTGTTAGTGGAGGAGGTGGCTGTCTGTCCCACTGATTCTCCTAGGCCAAGGTCCCTGGCAAACTCCCCTTAACCTGGGAGGAGCCAAACTGGCAGCCCAAAGGAGATCAGTGGGGTCTGCCCACAGGCAGTGTCGTACCTGTTGCCGATTCCCTGGTTACGACAGAGCACTGCTGGAAAGGAGTCTCTGTGGAAGTGGATCATCTTTCATCTAGTATTTCCAGCAGTGACTCCAGTCCTAGGCACCAATGGCAAGGTGAATCTGGTCCCCTGAAGAGACGCGCCCCAGGTGCTTCTCAACCTTCTGCAGTTCCTATTAAGAAGGTTAAAGAAACTTCTCCTGAACGTCTTCCTTCCTGTAGCTTCTGGGACAGTCCTGAATGTTTCTCCCAGGATCATCCAGTGTTAGTGGGACAAGTTCAGCCTTCTAAGCGCGCTACTTCTCGGAAGTGCTCTTCTGCATCAAGAACTTCGTCTTTTCAGCGCCCATCTTTTGCTTCGGAGGACTTGCCTAGACAGATAGTGATGTCGGAATGCTCTCCAGCACCCATGCACCCAACTCTTGTTCTTGTAGCGCCTGTACAATCTGCTTTACCTGAATCTTTGTTGGCGGAGAAGTCGTCTTTGGCGCCAATGTGCCCAGTGGCACCAGAACTTCCTTCTCCAGTGGATTGTGGTGCTCCGTCTGGTGTGGCTATCTCCGAGTGCCCTTCATCTTTTGTGCGACCATCATCTCCTGAGCACCTCTTTGCCGAGCACACTTTGGCTCCGGAGCGGCTGCTGGCTCACATGGGCCCGTCGGCTCCTGAACTCTCATTGGCTCCCTAGCGCTCGTCGGCTCCCGAGTGCCCATCTGCTCCCAGGCGCCCATTGGCGCCCGTTCCCCTCTTGCAGCAAGATGTTTTGTTGGTGCCCAAGGCTAATTCCGCTTCCGAGTGCCCGATTTTGTCCGTTTCTTCGGCAGCGCCCATGTCGACCTCTGTTCTACCTTCTCCTACTCCGGCAGTTGCACCCTGTGTTTTGGGTCCTTCTGCTCAGTCGATCCAGTGCAAATTGGATAATATCCTGGGCTTAATTCAGAAAGCCCCATCCCCCCCAGCCTGTTGGATCTGTCGCCAATTTCTTTGGGAGAGGAGGAAGAAGCGAACCCTGTTACCCCTCCTTCGGCATGTGCCTCATTACTCAGATTTCTGCTGGTAACTTTTCCTGATTACTTCTCCCCTGCAGCTCTGGCTTCTCCAGCTTTGACGTACATGATGGATAATCAGACGACTTCTTTAAGACTTCCTAAAATGGTGCTGTCCTCTTCAGCTAAGAAAGTGCCCCGTGAGGCGGAAAACTGGTTCTCAAGCAAGAGGAGCAGGAAGAGCCTCTTTATCTTGTCCTCCATCTAGGTTGTCGCAGAGAAGATACCTTTCGTGAAGCGACTGGAGAGGCTTCATCCATGGGAGCTCTTGCCTCCTCCCAGGAGACTTCTCTGGTTTAGTCGACCCTCCAGACGGTCGGCATTCAATTCAGCCAAGATTTTGTTCTCGTCCTCGAATTGGACCATCTGATCAAGCACTTATTCAAAGTCTTGGAAGTTCTCAGCTTTCTCAATAGGGCAGTAGGAGCTCTTGCTTGTAAATTGAAGACTTTTCTTCAGATTTTTTGGGAGTCATCTCTTGCCTGGATAAGGGTATTAGAGATGGCGTGTGTGAATTATTCTCACTTTTTGCAATGGGAATCCTCAAGAAAAGGGAGCTTTGGTGTTCATACACCACAAAGGGGTTACTCCTTCCCAGAAGTCTGCGCTCCTCTTCTTGCCTCTGGACAAGAAGCACCTTTTCCCTTAAATGGCTGTGCTGCAGATTGCATCTGATCTGCAGCAGAAGTCTACGCAGGACCTCCTCACACAATCAACGAGACATCCTAGAGAGTCTCTGGCCTTCCCTTGTAGGACAGTTTCTCCTGTTCAACCCCAGCCCTTTTGGAGTAGAGGCAGACAAAGAGGCTTCCTCTGACCTCATGGAAATACCTGTTTCACCCCCAGAGCAATCAAGAAGTCCTCCAACAAACCACCTGCACGTGAGGATCAGATCCTCCACACACCTGTGGCAGCAAGACACTTCCATTTTTGGGAGCGGTGGGAAGCAAGAAGAGCGGAGAGTTGGATTGTTCAAGTACTAAGAGAAGGCTATTCAATCTCATTTCTGAAGAAACCTCACTTGAACGACAAGCCTGTTTTATTGATGACCTACTCGTCAAGCTCCGAAAGTTTTCAGCCGTCTCCCAAGAAGTGACAGCTCTCCTCGAAAAAGAAGCAGTCAAACTAGTTGAGGACACCTCCTCTCCAGGGTTCTACAATCAGCTGTTTGTAGTCCCCAAAGCCTCGGGGGCCTGGAGGCCAGTTCTGGATATAAGTGCCCTGAACTTGTATGTGCAGAAAACAAAATTCAAGATGGAGACGTCCCAGTCCGTCCTTGCATCCATTTGTCTGGAAGATTGGATGATCTCGGTAGACGTGAAAGACGCATACTTCGATATCCCAATTCATCGGGACTCAAAGTTTTTAAGGTTTGTGTTTGAGCACAAAGTGTACCAGTTCAGAGCCCTTTGCTTCAGTGTGTCGACGGCCCTACAGGTATTCACGCGTGTTCTAGCCCCAGTGGCAAAATGGTTACATCTGGTGGGGGTCAACATTTCGTTGTATCTCGACCATTGGCTTAGTCGCTCCCAGTCAAAGGGAAAATGTGGGGAGGACCTTCACAAGACCCTTCTCACCCAGGATTTGGGCCTCTTGTTAAATTTCCAAAAATCTCAACTGACTCCTTCTCAGGAGATAGCTTATTTGGGGATGAGAATAAACTCTCAGAGTTTTCAGGTTTTTCCTTCCCCCCAAAGGATAAACTCCTGCCTTCAGAAGATAAACAAATTTCTTACCCTTCAGTTCTGTTCTGCGAACAGTTGAATGAACCTGTTGGGGACTCTCTCCTCCATGGAGCAGTTCGTGTCCCTAGGAAGGCTTCACATGGGAAACTTACAGTTCTTTCTGAAAGTCAAGTGGAACAGGAAGAAACACCGGGATTATTTCGTTTTTCTAATAACAAAGGAAATAAAAGATCTGGCTTGGTGGAATTCAAGAGACAAGCTCTTTCAAGGGAAGTTGCTTCTCCCTCTGAACCCTGACCTAGTGTTTTATTCAGACATGTCAGACCTAGGTTGTGGAGCCTTCCTGGGAGACAAAGAAGTTTCAGGCCTGTGGACTTCAGAACAGATGAAGAGGCACATCAGCGTGAAGGAATTGACGGCAATTCATTGGGGATTGCAAGCGTTTCCATCAGAGATGTCCAGGAAGACAGTGTCCATCCATTCGTACAATGCCACGGCTCTATCTTATATATGAAAACAAGGGGGAATTCATTCTTTCTCCCTTTGCCAAGCAGCAAGAGCCCTTCTCATTTGGGCGGAACAGAATTGAACCCAGATCCTAACCAGATTCATTCAAGGGAAATGCAGCATTTTAGCAGACGAACTCAGCCGTCGAAAACAAGTTCTCCCCACGGAGTGGACTCTAGACCCTCTAGTTTGCATAGAGTTGTGGAAGCTGTTGGGAAGGCTGATTCTAGATCTGTTTGCGACTGCAAAAAATCATTGTCTCACCCTGTATTGTTCACCAGCACCAGATCCACAAGCTTAGGCGACAGATGTGATGCTTTTGGATTGGTCGAACATGGATCTTTATGCCTTTCCCCATTCAAGATGGTGAAAGAAGTATTAAACAAGATCTGAAATCATCGAAATGTAAAGATGACATTAGTAGCCCCATTCTGGCCAGCCCGAGAATGTTTCCTGGACTTGCTGGAGCTTCTTCTAGATTTTCCAAGACTATTACCTCAAAAACCCAGTCTACTCAGATAACCACATTTCAGAAGGTTCCATCAAGGACTGTCCACTCTGGCTCTGACCACATTCAGACTGTCTACAGGTTGGTGCAAGCGAAAGGATTTTCAAACACAGTTGCAGACGCTATTGTTCATTTTAGACAACTTTCCTCGAGCAAAGTTTACCAAACCAAGTGGACAGTCTTTCATGACTGGTGCAGGAGAAACAACATCTCGTCTTCTAAGACGTCTATAGTGGAAATCGGTGATTTCCTTCTATGTTTGAATTCTACCAGGAACCTTTTCACCTCAGCCATTAAAAGCTACAAAGCAATGTGCAATGTTGAGCTCTGTTTTTAGACATAGGGGTTTAGATCTCTCCTCTAATAAGGACCTTTCTGATCCTAAGTCGTTTGATATGACCAAGCAAAATGAAGATAGATTAGTAGCCTGGAATTTGGACGTGGTACCGAAGTGGCTGTTGCAACCACGTTTTGAACCTTCTCTCTCTTTAACCTGTCAAGCGTCCCCCCCCCCAGACGACCTTGCTGCTAACCTACCGTCACGCTTTTTTTGTAGTTAGCGGTCATTTCACTGATGATAGTTTTTCAAAGTTAATATTCATTTTTATGCTTTTAATTCATACTTGTAGTTAAATGTAAGAAGATTTATTAAATGATGGAATAACAAACAATTAATACTACTATTATTTTATTTTGAAAGACTACATAATACTGAATGAAAAATGTTATGCATGAATTATCACACTTATAAGCAATGCCCTGTAAAATAAGTAGACCTATAAAGACTCATTTCGCTTGCAGAAGTGTCAAACCATCTATGTACTTGTGATTGTGGTGACAAACATTCTACATTCTCATCTAGAAAGTGATTTGCAAATCTGTTTGTTTCTTTCGCGAGATAATCAATGATTTCATCATGAAAGTATTTCTCAAAATATTCTAATGGGTTCTCGTATCTTCTTCATCTTCTTCTTCTTTTAACATGCTTTTTTCCCATTTTTGTATGGGGTAAGCACGATGCCTTCTTTTGAAGGACTTTTTGATTTGGCTTTGGGGTAGACCGTAGTCTCGATCGGCTGCCCTGCCTGACATCGCTTAGATCCTGGTAGCGTGTGGTACATGTATCATACCAGACCCAATGCCCTTTCTCCCAGCAGATGTTGGAGTGGCTTTGTTTTGTGTGTGTATTTAGTCTGTAACACCCATTTGCTTTTAACAGGCCTATCCGTTCGAGACATGGTGTCTAGATGTTTGTTATGTTTTTCTGAGAAGATGTTGGATTTGAAAATGGCTTTGTTTTGTGTGTGTCATGTAGTCTGTAACATCCATTTGCTCCCTTTCACTAATGAAAACCTCTTTTGGGAGCTTGATTTTTCATACATAACTCCTTATCACTGGAGGATGCAGAACAAGAGCTTCATCATCAAATGATGTTCCTACACTTTCTATATTTGTTTGATCTCACCTGAAGAAATACACCACCTTTTGTTTAGGACATTCATTGTAAAGAAGCAAAACCAACTTATCTCGATAATACAAAACCCTGAAAGACTATCCTTTACAACCAGAAAACGTTGCCAGGCAGCAAATTTTCATTTACGCTTATGTGGCTGAAAGTGTTACCAAATGATGTTCCGTTAAACTTCTTGAAGCAAACATATGGTTACACGGCAATAGGAATTGACTGGAAACGGTTAAACTCTTGAGGGTGGTTAGGCAGTAACTACCGGGTAGGCGGGATACCCGCCTGCCCGGATGTAAACATTCCAGTTTGCTTTTGGCCATCATGCGCTGCAGATGTGGTTTTGGATCTCCTTGCCTGACTGTCGTTAAGCTCTTATTATCCCGGTGGGATCTTAATATATTTTTGTGTATATATTACGTGTTTGATATTTATTATTACAAACCCACGATTTGTGATAACCTTGCATAGCCGTCGTTCCCCTGCAATATGTCTTGGGTTGGCGGCCAAAGGCATATTAAAGGAGCGTAACCGAGTGGTAATGCTTCTCTCCAGTAGCCCTTTATTTAGATACTGAAGGCATTCCCCTGTACAATCAGAAATATTAGATTGGGAAGTAATATCTTCGCTCCCATATATTGATTGGGATGTAAGAGTTCGCTTCCCTTATTGGGCTTCCGCCCTCTGTGTACAAGGGCATGACTACTTCCTTCCTACATGTGCTGAGTGTTGTTTTCGCCACCTGTGCTTAAGAGAGCTGCGGGGTGGGTGGTAGGTTGCGGGCGTCGTCTGTAAGTTACGCTTCCACGGCGCCCTCCATCCTTTTCTCTCCCGTAGGTTCTTGCTTTCTCTCCTTCGGTAGAGACCTCTCTCCTTCGTCCTCTTTGCTCGCTCGTTGGGCAAAGACCGCGAGGGGGTGGCGGGGGCGTCTGGCAACATCTTCTTGGGTACCTCCTCTCGCCGCGTAGGGCAATTCCCTTCATTCATCTTTGCTTTTTCCTTCAGGTTGACAGTGAGCATCGCAGACACAGCAGTAGTTGGCTGGATATCTCGGGGGATATCTCGCATGAAGGAGTCCTGATGTTCATTACTGTTGCTTTGGGATCGACCACAATACCTGGCTGGATGACATTATACCATGTCGGGATCGTTCCGACTCTGTTCCCGCCGATGTGGATCGACTGCTGTCATTGCTGGCCTTCATGTATGCTGTGGCAATGCCTCTGGCATATCTGTGGTTCATCTACTCTTGCTGTTCCCTGTGTTACACTCCTGTTAACTCAACGACAGTCTCTGGGCGGCTCTTCCTGGTCTCCTGCTGCAGCTGTCCTGATCATTCCTGTCTGCTGGTGACTTTCATGTCGACGTTCCTGGCCGTTGCAGTAGTTCCTGCCTTCCAAACCGCTTCCGTAGCTCCTGCATCAGCTGTCCTGATTATGCCCGCTGCTTCTCCTGGTGGTCGTGCCCGGGGCCGCTTCCGTTGTGTTCCTGCCAGCTGCCCTGGAGGTTACAATGTCCGCCATCCTGTAGAAGATGTTGGCGTAAAGGTGAAGGAAGTAGCCTTGTGGAAGTGACGTTCCTGGCCGTTGCAGTAGCTCCTGGCTTCCGAACCGCTGCCGTAGCTCCTGCATCAGCTGTCCTGATCATGCCTGCTGCTTCTCCTGGTGGTGGTGCCTGGGCCACTTCCATTGTGTTCCTGCCAGCTGCCCCAGAGGTTACAATGTCCGGGATCCTGTAGAAGATGTTGGCGTGAAGGTGAACAAAGTCGCCCTGTGGAAAGTGATGTTCCTGGCTGTTGCAGTACCTCATGCCTTCCGAACCGCTGCTGTAGCTCCTGCATCAGCTGTCTTGATCATGTCTGCTGCTTCTCCTGGTGGTGGTGTCCTGGGCCACTTTTGTTGTGTTCCTGCCTGACTGGCCCTGGAGGTTACCATGTTTCATGTCCACCATCCTGTAGATGATGTCAGAGTGGAGGTGAAGGAAGCTGCCCTGTGGAAGTAGCCGCCGTCTTCTTCATCTTATCTTCGATTTTGTCTTCTGCTGTGTGTTCCCTTCCTCTCCCGAAGGAGAGGGAGGCTGCTTCTTCCCCTTGATGCCCTTGGACGTCTAGGGAATGCCTCTTTCCAAGGAGGCAGTGGGTCTCTTGTTGGCTCTTCCCGACCTTCGGGTTAGGAAACCAATTCGCATAGCCCTGGGTTTTGTGTTTTGGGAGCTGCGGGCGCTTAGACCTTGGTCTGCAATCCCATTCCCAGTCCTAGAGGTTCCACTTCTAAGATGGGGGCTGCTTCAGGCGCTCGTTCACGAGCTGCTCTGAGTGCTCGAGATTCTATGGAATATCGAGTATCCTGATCTGGTCTGGAGAGTATTTCCTCAACCCAGTTCGGGAGCAGTGCAAGAGAAAGTGCCAAGGCACCCAGGTGTCTCAGCCTTTCCTGCCAGCACCACAAGCACTCTGAGTGCTTGCCAGTGCTCAGTCGGGTTCCCAGCCTGGTGTCTCGATCCTGTCGGTTCGAACACCAAAATTAGCAGGGAAGAGATTCCCTTCGGGAGTCCTGTGGGACTTCTAAGGGACTGACTGTCTTCTGTGAGATAAGTTTCTCTAGTTGGCTCTTCTCGCCCTTGGGTGGGAACCGATTCGCATTCTCCTGTGGGGTCTGGCGTTTTGGGGGCCGCGAGAGCACGGCCTCAAGGCCGCGCCCTCGTTGTCAGTCTTGGAAGTCTGCTTCTAAGACTGGTTCTGTGCCTGGCTCTTTCGACCTCTTCATCTCTTAGGAAACTGAAAGCAGCCGCTCCCAATTTTTGAGAGTCTCATGGGTAGTTCGAATTCTATGAATCACGAGCACTCTCCTGACGAGAGACAGGACAAGAGAAAGTGCCGAGACACCCAGGTGTCTGGGTGCCAAGACGCCAGGTGTCTCGATACTGCCTGCTAGCTGTTTCAGTTGCTCGGCTGGGTTTCATTCTTGTGTCTTGAAACTTAAGGTTCAAGCATGCAGGATAGCAGACACAGAATTCCCCTTTGAACCTTCTCGAGGGGCCTCGGCCTCTGAGTTTAGAGTTCGGGTAACTAGCAATAGTTCACAGCAGATGAGTTACGCCCTGTCCAGTTCCGATTGTGTTCGCGCGATCAGCTCGGCTCGGCCCCTGGTCGCGATAACGAGACTGGCTCGGCTTGCTCGTCCCGCCCAGCCCTTGGTTGCGCTTGCGAGACTGGCTCAGCTCAGCTCGGCTTGGCTCGCCCCGCCTGCCTCCCGTCCACCGCATACCTCCCAGTCTGCTCGGCTCTGTCCCACTCGGTTTTTTTCAAATCAGGTTCTCGGCTCTGTTTGAGTGAAATTTTTTGCCCTTCCCAGGAAAGCGCTTTGCCCACGGCACAAGCACTCTTCTTCCCTCGTGTAGCAGTAATCTCCTTTGGTTGATTATCGCTCAGGATCTGCCTCTCCTGCTGGTTTTACTGGTAGGACAGGTTGGGGTACTCTTTCTCCTCACTTATTCTCTTTTCCTCTCAGTTGTTCTGAGAGGCGCGAGATGGAGAGAGAGAGCTCTTCGGAGTTCGGCTTTCTGGTGGTGCGTTGGGTGTCGGTTCCCCGATTGTCTCGTAGTACAACCAGATAGCCGAGGAGGGTTTCATGGGATCTGTCAAGGCTCTCTCCAAGGGCAGAGGCACAGGAGTTTCACGCTTTGGAAGCAGCGAGGGTCTTTCAAGTTGCGATTGCCCTCGTTTTTCGGAGAACTTCGCGCCAATTCATTAGCGCAAGGATCCCCGGGACAGGACAGCGACTCCCCCAATGAATAATCATCACTCGCAACCCTTGCAGTTCCTGAGGGGCCTAGAGTGTCGGGGACCGCAGCGTCCTTGCTTCTGAGAGGGTTCTTGACTGGATGAATTCTTTTCTTTGGAGAAGTTAATTCATCCAGGTCAAGACACCAACTTCTCCCTGCCTTGACAGAATACGAATTCTCCTTGCCTCGAAGGGTCTGGCCGACTGCAGTTCTGTGGACAATTCTGGTGCTAAGAAGAAGGACTTTGTCCCAATTCGGATCTCCAGTTTCATAAGTCCCGGGTTGGCTCGACCCTTAGGAACGAACCTTACTTCGTTCTGCCTTTCTCTTGCAGAGATTTGCCAGATACCTCGGTAATCAAGGTTCGTACCAGGGCACTGCCTTGTCCTCTGGGCAGTGGCCAAGACCTTGGGGTCCTAGTCATCTCGACTCGACCTCGAATTCAAGCCAACCCCCTCAACTCCTAAGAAGTCCCAGGCTTCGATCAACATAGCCTCTCTAACCTTCTAGGAAAGTGCCTGTCTCTCTTTCCACCCTCTTTCGCATAAGGGAGGAGGGAAGAAGGGAAGAGAGAAAGAAGTATCGACCAGGAAGAAGTTCTCCTACTTCAGATTCCTGGATGAAATGATACTTATCAAGTCTCTGGAGCTGGCAGCGACATTGCCGAGACCTGGGAATGGTTTCCTTCAGGAGAAGTATCTATTTCCCGTAGGTCTCGGCAATTCTTTTCATCCCGCTTCCTCTCCCGTGCTCCTGATTCAGGAAATGCTAGCCTGGCTAGAGCTAATTGTCTCAGTGTCCTGTCATCTTGCAGAAGCTTCCTCATGGCGGAGAATGGAAGTCTGCTTCCATTCCTCTGTCCTTCTTTCCTCTTCAAAGTATGAGGAAGGAGTTAGGCTAATGGTTGATTGAAGGAACCTTCGAATATGCTTGCATATTCCCCTCACATCGTGTGTCTACTTACGATTCAGTGATCAAGGAATAGGCACACACCTTTAAGACCTTGTCTTGAAGGTGTGGGACTGAAATGATTAGTACCTTCTCATCACCATCCTGGGCTCAAGGCAGCCTTCTGGCCTTCCAAGATTTCAAGATGAGTTTTGCAACACTCAGTGGTTCGTTGAACAACAAAGCACAGTACTGTAGTGGCATTTGTCGACAAACATGAGGGAATAATTTTTTTCCTCCTGTTCCATCTGTTGACATTTGCAGGTACTCGAGTGTTCTAAAGTGCACTCGGCATCTCAGTTAGCCAGATGCATTCCCGGTGGGGATGTATTGGCAGGCGAGCTTGGCCTCGGGTTTGAGTGATTGGGACAGAATGTGCTGTTCATTCGAAGATTCATAGAGATTGCTCGACTGAGAAATCCCTACTGTTTTTCTGTTGCCTCTATGCACAAGTCGGTAGTTTTTTTCTCGCTCCTTCATACCAGACTCAGGGGCCGCTACAGTGAGGCATGCTGTCTTTCTGGGAAACTTGATATCTACTTTTTTCCCTCTGTATTTGTCTATTTCGCTAGAGGTTCTCAAGCATGGCTCACCGTGAGTTACAGCCAAATGCTGGAAGACTTCACCTCCTGCCCGACCTAATAGCCAAGGCATTGACTGGCCTTGGCATAGAAGATGGAAGAGTAGTAGTTCTGCTTGACCCAACCTCCTGTAGCAGCTACACAGGAAGCTGTTCTTCGGGCAGTACATCCTGGTGTGTTCAGGACTGGGAGACCTTCCAGCTTCCCTTGCAAGCATAGGCTTTCTCGCCGAGCGGCAGTGACTATAGCTGGATATTTCTTGAAGTCCTCTGCAACACTCCCGGGGACTGGAGCCGTCTTCGCTGGTGGGCGTCTTTGCGGAACTCCTTTTCTTGTCAGAGTCGATCTTCAAGTCTGGGCTTCTTCGTCTTCTCTGCCGAGGGTTGCTTCTTTCCCTTTCATTTGTGAAGAATGTAGGCCCTTGCGACCTAGTCTTCTATCTGAAGTAGCCTTCTCCTCAGTCAAGATTTAGCTATGGATGAGAAGCTTCTTCAGTCTTGCTGCCCCAGGGAACTGTTCCCTGGGTGGCATGTGACTCTCGTTTAGGGTTCCTGTCCGTGCTCTGCACGCGCCCTTACAAGAGTCGTCAGATAGAGATGTGCCCTCGTAGGACCATCTCTCATCTTGCTCCAGCCTTGGTGTAGACGATGGAAGAATAGGTGAAGGGGATCAATACCTCGACTCCTCAGATGTCGTAGGTGGACTCCGAATCCTTCGGCATCTATTGTTGGGTTCGAGTCCTTCTTGTTCCCCTCCTCCTTGGACTTCGTATCGATGATCCAGATCATTTGTTACTTTGTCCTTTTGGCAGCTGTGGTACTTTCCGAAAGGCTCGACGTTACTTTGTCCTTTTGGCAGCTGTGGTACTTTCCGAAAGGCTCGACACTCCTAACATGGATGTCGTCGACATTTTCGCTAGTTCTCTCTATTCCAAGGAAGAAGTGCTTAAGGACACATCTTCCTCCTGACTTCGTGAAGTGATTGAAGGAGGTACTCGGCAGCTGACGACGACGATACACAGTACCTTCCACCTGAGAGCTCACGAAGCTGATGGCTTGGTCCATCCCTTGCATTGCGGAAGTTTCTGTCGGGCTGGAAGCAAGAGGTGATCTCATAGACCACACTCTTGTTTTCCTATGGTCTTGCCCACAGGCCCTTGTAACCTTTTTTCCTTGGCCCTGTGGTGGCTGCTCAACAAGTTGTGTTTTCTTACCCGGCTCCTTGAAGAGGACGAGTAGCATCTCGCCTAAGGTGTTGGTTCTGGAAGTGAGAAGGATACTGAGAGTGACTGGCCTCTCTTCCTCCTCCTTCCCTGTCCTTCTACTTCTCCTCCTTCGGGATGAGAATAGGACTCGAACCAACACATGCTGGACCTGGAGCTGATGCGGTAAGACTACACATCGAGCACCCGTTCTATTTTTCTCCTAGAATCATAGAAACAATTCTGCTCCTTCCTCTAGCAAGGGAGGAAGGAGAGTCTGGCAATAAGGGAAACCCTGTCTCAGCTTTTCCTTAGTATCTCCGGCTGTAAGATTCTTCCAGCCAATTTCATATGAGTCACATTTCCTCACTCACGCGAAAAGTTCTAGTGTCTGACATTTGATCTTGCAGTTCCCTCACTCCGATCAATATGTCAGAGGCTTGGGTACTCCTCCTCGCTCTTTTGACCAGGAGGAGTAGCCCAGGTGTGCAGAACTCCAGTCAGTTCAGGAGACTCACTCAGATTCCTCCTTGGTGATGATCTGAAAGGCTCCTGAGTATATTCTAATGCCTTCATTGTGAACAGGGTCTAACATTTTCCAGCGCTGTGTCAATGCTGAGCCATATACTTCGCTTCCATAATCAATGATGAACAGTGTTGCTTTATACAGAACAGTAGGGTATGTCTATCGGCCCCCAATAGTGTTAAATAGTTTTTAGATTAGGTTTAATGCTCTTTTACATATGTGGGCTTTCCAGTTCAAGTGAGTATTGAATATTAATCCCAAAAATTTTTCTGCTTGGCCAATTGGTATACTATGGTTTCTGATTTTTAAAATCTATTTCTTCACTTTTTTTCCAATTTTTTTATAAACATGATTGGCAGGTTTGTCTATGGAAAATTTAGCCTACAGATGAGGCACATTCATCTATTTTGCTATACTTTTATTAATGATTTAGTTCTTGCATGTTTCCATGAAGGATGTATATAAGATAAAATCATCCATATATATACAAGGTTACTTTTAATGTGCAATAGGTATATTATTACTGCTACCAGTAATTGCTAAAGTAAACAGCATGCCACTAAGGATGGCACCCTCTGTGGAACACTATTTTCAAAGTGGAAATGTTCTAGACAGAACATCATCAATTCTCTCCACGAAAATTGTGATTTGTCAAAAGTTTGGATAAACCCTAGTAAAGTATCCATGGATGTTGTTGTTTTGTAAGTTTTTATTATGGCATACCCTCCATGTAATATGTATGCTTTTTCAATGTCAAAAAGACAGCTACAATAATTTGTTTCAGTTTAAGACTCTACATATCTGATCTTCTAAGTTGAGACAGAATCTAATGTGAATCTGTTACACTGTGACCTAGTTAGATGGAGTCAAAAATTTTTCGAATGTGCATGTTAGTCGAGCATTTACCATTTTCTTTCTAACAATTTCATAAACGGCTTGTTTGCAGAAATTGGTCTGTAATTATTTACATTGCGGGATCGTTTTCTGGTTTGGGAATAAGTGTATAGCTTTTCGCCATTTTTGTGTAAATACAAATTTTGAAGCCATAAATGATTATAAGAACGCTACTTAATAAAGTCTGACTTTGCTAAAAAGGTGCTGGCATGAATCATCATCAAAACAGAATTTTGCTCGCCTCAGGAGCAGATTTATCGCTGTTAGAAACACATTCCAATTGACATATTAAATTTTCTATTATAATATATAATATTCTACTGTTTCTGTGCAGAAGTGTTCATCTAAATTTTATCACTACTTACATTTGCTAAGTTTTCTCCTATTATATTGCCACTTCTTTTGGATCCAGTGATATTCTTTCCCATCTTAATATGGCATCATCTAGGTGGTTTAACCACGAATTTCCCTTTATTTTCTGGAATTTTTCTCATTTTTGTAAAGTGGTAATGAGGGATCTGATGTATTTCCTCCATGTTGCAGTTCTTCTTGAATTACTTATTTTCTAAATTTTTGCAGATATTTTGTTGTATAGAGGTTTAATATGTCAATTTTCTAGTGACAACTACAGCGTAATTTTTGTAAGGGTTCCTTCTAAAGTGGTAATTTTTATTTCATTTACTGAACTCTGTTAAAATAGTCTAGCTCGTCTCTATTGAGTGTTTTATACTTATTAATTCTATTGGCTTAATAGTACCATCATGGAACTTTTTGTTTTGTTGGATGGGTTTTGATTTAAGCGCCTTTATCAACAGCATTGTAATGAAATCAACAAGATATCTAATGGATTTCATTACAGTCTTTTAAATATTCAAATGGTGGATATTCTAGTGTGAAATTCATATCGCTCCCAATCTGCTTTATAAATGTTATACTGAGGGACATGGTTGGTGGTTGGCAGGATTACTTTGTAAAAAAGAAATTAATATTGGGAAATGATCACTGGTATGCAAGTCATCAACTGTATTCCAATCCAATCTGTCCACTATGTTTGTTGTTTATAGAGTCAAGTCGACTGAGGAAAATGTCCATGTGTTTTTGAAAAATATGTGCTGATTTCATTATCATTTATATTGCACATGTCCATGGTCTCTCCCATCCATCAGGGTGCACAACAGCGCGCCTCATGACTTACAAGTTCGTCTGGCACGGCATCAACAAGGACGTCCGCCAGTGGGCAAGGAACTGCATCCCATGCCAGACGAGCAAAACGTCCCGGCACACACAGTCTGGGGTCGGCGACTTCCCCCAGCCTTGTCGGCATTTCGGCCACATCCACATCGATGTCGTCGGGGCCCTTCCGCAATCGGGAGGAGCCAGATACCTCCTGATGATCATAAACCGCCCTACTCGCTGGCCAGAAGCAACCCCCACGGATGAAGCATCAACATCATGCGCAGAGGCCCTCCTCTCCAGTTGGATCAGCCGCTTCGGAGTGCCAGACAGCATCACTATGGACAGGGGTCCTGCCTTCCTGTCAGAGTTCTGGGTCTCCTTGGCACGCCTGATGGGTACAACTCTACACAACACAACGGCATACAACCCTGCAGCGAACGGCATGGTCGAGTGGGCGCATCGCTCTCTTGAAGCAGCTCTCATGACACGCTGCAACAACGAGAGGTGGAAGGAACAGCTGCCCTGGGTCCTGTTGGGTCTCCACACCGCACCAAAAGCAAATGGCGACGCCTTCCCTGCTAAGAAAGTCTACGGGGAAACACTGGCCGTCCCCGGAGAATTCTTCCCACCACCGGCTTGCAACCCCCTCCCAAGGTTGAGGGAACTCGCACAGAAGTTCGCGCCCTGCCACAAGACCTTCATCGACAGAACCATCACCTACAGCCCACCTGCCTTACACTCCTACGCCTACGTCTTCATCAGGGTGGACTCTCGCCAGCCACCCATAACCAGGCCATACAGGGGGCCCCACTGAGTCATCAAGCAAGCCACCAAAGCATGCCTCCTTGACATCCACGGGCAGGAGGACTGGATCACCATCGACAGGCTGAAACCTGCATTCATGTTGGACAGCGAAGTATGCAAAGAAGAAGGCAGATGCCCCAGAGTCCCCCCTTAATACCTGCCTGCAGACGCACCCGCTTCCCCACCAAGGCGGGGCGCCTGGGGCCGCCAAGGAAACTCATCCAGCCAACCCAAGGTGTCAGCTCCACACAGTGCCCACAGTTCTCCAGAAGCAGGGGCCCACTCCAACTGCCCCAGCACCTCTGTGAATAATGTTATTTCATCTAATAATTGCTCCTCTAATTATTGTCTTGGGGGGAGTATTTCTAAGGGCATCAAATTGCCTCTCCTTTCTTGTGTTTCTCCCTTCATATGTACATTAATCATGTCATGTATATTACCTGTCATTATTTCAGATTCTTAATGTACCTCATCTTCTGCATCATTGTATGGCCTTTCCGCCGATATGAATATCTACCTTTTGTATGCCCTGTAATGAATATTGTGCATATTTTTATGCTTGTCAGAAAACACAAATTCTGTGTGGACACAGCAGGGGGCCTCGGGTCGCCTGCTACCTTTCCGTCCGCTTTTTGCTTTATAGACACCTGTCGAGAATAATAAAGAATCAGCCTCTCTTTTGACATTTCTCTTGAACCTCACAGTGCCCAAAGGCCTCGTAAATTAAACATTCATTCAAGAGTGACAACAGAGCTCTTCTGCAACCTTTCAAATAACAACCTTTGGTGGTTCAACCAGTCTGCAACAGAAAACACCAATATCCACTGTTTTAAGGCAATGAGCTGGACTTCACTACCAACCTTGTACTAAGGCCAGTCTGCGATGCCTGAAGTTCAATTTAAAAGGAAACTAATTGAGACTGACTGAACATAAGCACAACAAAAAATTGGCTCACTCTGCTAAAATGAATACTATTTTCATTTCTGGTAAAACTTCACTTGGAACCATTATTACATTACAGGTTGGAACAAACTGATTTCATATATTTTGATTTGTGCTTTGAACATTCTAGATGCGCATTTCAGTCGCAAATGGCCAAACCAACCACAAGAGACCTGCACCAGGGTAAGGACCTGGAACTCTAGGTAAGGTTAGGTTAGAATATTTAGGCCACAGGCCACAGGCCATGCACTGGGACCTATGAGGTCATTCAAAGCTGAAAGGTAAATTGAGAGTAATAACAAGGTTTGAAAGGTGTAACAGGAGGAAAGAGGAAAACCTTTTGCAGTTGAAGAAGCACTATGAATCAGCTGTTAGGAGAGGGTTGAGGAAAGTAGGATGGAATAAAGAGAATATGAATGGAGGTACAGTAAAAGGAAAGAAAGGGGTTGCAGGTAGGAGGGGCTGAAGGGATGCTGCCCCTATGGCATTGCTTTAATGTGAGCTTTGAACATTTCCGACTTTTGTTTTTTGTAAATGGCCC
This sequence comes from Macrobrachium rosenbergii, assembly GCF_040412425.1. Lineage (NCBI taxonomy): Eukaryota > Metazoa > Arthropoda > Malacostraca > Decapoda > Palaemonidae > Macrobrachium > Macrobrachium rosenbergii. The sequence goes on from NC_089776.1 coordinate 679,044, forward strand.
AACCAACCTCCCCTAACCTAACCTAGAGTACCAGGTCCTTACCCTAGACACCCAACTTTAAGGTCAGGTGGGCCGTAGCTACCCCACGGTCAGGGTCAAGGTCACGTAGGCTATGTGCAACAAATAGATCGTGATGCCCCAAGTCAGAATGGGACCAGAGAAGCACAAATGAGGCCAGGTATGAAACCAAAGTCAGGGAAAACTACACCATTACTCTGCATGGACTCTTCCCTTGGAAATGGATTTTTTCTAGGTATTTCTAGGTATTGACTCTGCGCCTCTTTTCCCCCTGGAAATTGGTTTTTCCTATACTTTTAGGGCTGCTGATAAAGGAGACGCATTTGCTTGTTGTTGGCCAAGTGTTATTTGCCTCCTGTCTCTACCAAACAGCAAAGGGGGACTGTGGGAATTCGCGGTTTTAGGTGGGGGAGAACACGCGCAAACGAACCTGACATGTTTACTGTACATTGTGCAAGCGTACTCTGGAAGTGTAAAAACGCCAGGGAGCCATTCCTTGCAGGAGGGAGCGGCTGAAGGAAGGGGAGGAAAGTGGGGGAAGGCAGGGAGAGAGTTCCTCACGTCCCCCCTAGTGAGGGGGAAGGTGAGAAGCAGCAGTGGGGGCAGGCAGAAGGTTCTGAGCAGACGCAGAATGTACTGGCACCGAGGATACGGGGCGTGCGGGGGGTAGGTAGGAACGCATCAGGAAGAATAACAGGCTGGCAAAAAACAAAATGTCATATCCTTTACCTACAGCCCTAAAAGTATGGGGAAAACCAATTTCCAAGGCACCAATCATTCCACAGGAGTTCTGAACTCATAAAAAAAAAAAAAAAAAACACTAATAAACCAAGCCCCACCAGACTTACCTTAGGAACTCCGAGCCTGTTTCTGGGGGAGCAATGCATTTTGCCACAACTGAATGCTTTGTTCTGAACATCCAGCCTGCACTCACTACCGCACCAGGAACTAAAACTCAGTTTTACTCAAAAGGCAGTAATCTTGACGCAGCTGAATTAACATCTCGTAACTGCCCTAATAATATACGTTATTTTCCCAGCATTTGACGTAACAGTACTTTCAGGTAACGGGCAAAGGGTGGTGAGTTATATGTTCAAAGCAGCATTAAATTTACGGCAAGGAATCAGCCGGTGTACTGAAACGAAATATGCAGTTATTCAAATTGTTAAAACGCAGGCCTACGTCGGAGTAAAGCTAGTGGTGGGTTGAGAGAAGAGGGGTTGGGGGGTAAATGGCGTCAACTTGAAAAGGAGGGAAAGGGGTTTGTATAAGAATCTGCGAAGGAAAGGAGGAAACTTTCCGGACGGTAACGCGCAGAAGAGCGATAATGCATGGAGAGTCAGAAACTTGTAACGCACACTAAACGTTACAGCAACCAAAAGAAAAAGCTTTGTACAGGTTATCATAATAACCTAACGAGCCTAAAACATTAGGCTGATTTAATTAAAAGAGGGTGTTTATAGAAAGAGTAAAATGTAGGTTAATGTACAAACCAAACCCACACAACCTAACCTAACCAAATCAAACCAAACTAACCTAGTAGGCCGCGTTACCTGGCCAGGGGGGATTCGCCCCTCCTGGACCCCCCCTTTGCTTTAAACATAAATTATAGGTTTTTATAGTAACTAAACCAAATTAACCTAACCTAGTAGACCGTGTCACCTGGCTGGGGGACTTTGCCTCCCACTTCTAACCCCCTATGCTTAAAACATAAATTTTAGATTTTTACAGTAACTGATCCCACTTAAACCATAATCTAGTAGGGCGCGTTACCTGGCCAGGGGGATTTCACCATCCCCGGGACCTTCCCTTTACAGAAAACCTAAAACAATTAAACAGAAAATGAAAGTACGTTAACAGAAACTGTTATATTTGACAGAAGGGTTATGAATCGTTCCAACGCAAACAGCTGGGTGAAACAGTTGGAAAGACGAAGGTCTAACCTGTGAGGATCGCATATGAATGTCCCCCCAACACCCCCTCCAACAGTGGGAGAAACTACTCAATTCCTCCTGAAACCCCCTGTTTCCTCACAGTTCCTCTAGGGTGCAACCCCATTATTCCAGGTCTAACCTCAATTGTAATGCAGCATTGTAACGCTTACGAGGTAAACGTCACTTGGAGGGAATGTATTAATGTACAGGAGCAGTAATGGTAGATCTAAGTAGTAGTTCAGCAGCGGCAATTTCCCTCTAACTTGACTTTTCTACAGTTTTGTGGTTGCTAATCAAGGATTTATCTTCAATTTTTGTCGCACAAATGTAATTAACCCCTGAAGTCCATCCAACAAGGGGTTTCCATACACGATCTTCACAAGACAGAGCACGGCTACATATGTCTGTTTGGAACTGATCATATCCTGTCCAGCAAGTGCAACAACTTGTTAACATATGGGTACCCGTCCCAGGCCAGTACTAAACACGGCGAAATGTATTTAACTCCCTCCTGTTGGCGAATGGCTCCCTCTCGTTTTTTCTCTCCAGCGGGCGCCTCCCCAACGTAAACATGTCCGCTCCATTTGTGTGTTCTCCCCCACCCAAAACCCCAAATTCCCACAGTCCCCCTTCACTGTTGAGGAGTTAAGGGGCAAATAACAGTTGGCCGACAACAACAAAAAAAACTCATTGCCAGTATCAGAAGCCCTAAAAGTGTAGAAAAAACCAGTTTCAATGTAAAAACAGGCGCGGAGCTAGTGCTTACAATTACCGCAGTAATAATTGTGAGTAAGGAACTCGAAATGAAGGCAAGCAGAAAAAAAGAGCTGGATATAAAAAATGAAAACAGAAGGAAATATAATTAGGTCGCAGTATGAATCCAAACGCTGTTGTTCTCAACGCAGAGTTAACAGTGTAATGTTGTGGCAGGATTTCACAACCACACACTCACACTAACAAAAAAACAACACATACACTCACCTCGTACTGGGCTAGGCCTACGAATTCCGGAGGGGAAGTTTTGCCAAGCAGGAGGAGGTCACGAAGTCACCACAACCGCCGATAACACCAACGCTCACCACACAACAACAGTCCACAACCAAGAAAACAACAACCCAACCAATACACAAACACGACCCAAAACAAGACTCAAAAAGACTCAACCACGAAGACTCAAACTCAACTCCCTCGGAGCACACCAGAAAAAAAAACAACCAGGTTATCACACGACACCCATCACGCAACCAACACAGCACAACACCCAAAAACACGCCCAAGTACAAACACTCCAACCACAAAGCCTCCAAATACCAGATCACACAAACTGAACCAAAAAACCGCAACTAAAACTCCGATCAACTACCGGAAAACCCGTCCTTGCAGCACAATCTCTCTGTCAAGACTCCCGCCACCATCATCCGAAAAACACAGTTCCGCGCACTCCCTCAAACAACGACACACCAAACCTCACTCTCTAACGACATCATTCAACAGTTACATACGCCGTTATTCGTTGTCTCTCTCTCACACACAAGACGTCGTTGTTCGTTGTTTTCTCTCTCTCTCTCACAAGACGTCGTCAAATGCAATAACCTCATTCCTCCATAATGTGATTGGTTGGATGAGTATTTATAGGCTTTGGACACCCAGCCCCTGCTTTTTCCTCCACCTTTGTAACGGCTACCTTTGTCGTCTTGTTCCTCCTGTGTTTGTGTAAGGGTTTTTCTTCTCTGTAACACCCTATACAGTCAAATTTGGTCGCTTCTCACCCCCTGTGGTCTTACCCACCCATAACCCCACTTTCCCTAGGGGTCCCCTAGCTTGTTGGATGAAGTTCTGTGGTTAATTACAGGTTAATTACAACTGTGTAGCAAAAATTGAAGGTAAATGCATAGTTAGCAACAATAAAACTGTAGAAAAAGTAAAGTTAGAAGGAATTCACCGCCACAGAGGTACTACTTAGGGGACCCTTAGGGAACGTGCGGTTGTGGGAATCGCTGGGAGACAGACCGGACGGGCACGTTGTTATCATGGAATGGTTCCCCTCATGCGCAAATCCCAGGGAGACTTATGTTTAAGAAGGGAATGGCTAAGCAAACCTTTTATTCTAAAAGGACCCATACTAACCTAACGTACCCCAGCATAACCTGACCTAGCAGGCCGCTGGTGAAGGAAACTCCACTCCTGACTACAAGTTCCTGTGACACCGCACGTGCGCAACAGCATTCCAGGATGGCCAGCATGCAAAGACATATCAGTTCTGGGGTTAATTACAGATTCATTACAGTCGACCGCCAGAAAGTAACCGTCAATTGTTCATAATCAACAAAAGTAGTACAGGTTGACCATCACTAATCCGGCATCATTGGGACCTGGAGGGTGCCGGGTTAGCCATTTATTAGGCTAGAATACATGAAACCCAGTAGCTAAGCACCTCATCTTAGAATTAAAATATCCCATAAATCAGTACAAGTTGGTTAATAAAGAAAAGACAATTATCAAATACAGGTAGTGCTCGAGTTACGATATTTCGAGTTTACGATGGGGTTAGCAATTAATACTGATACGAAAATATTTAAGAAATATTTTTAGATTTCATGCAGGCGCAGGCAGCGAGAGAGACCACCTTCTTTTCCTCCATCTCTTTATTCCATCTGCTAGTTAAAAAGTAAGAAAGAATGATAAAAGTATTGTTAGTAACGTTATACTCTTGTGTAAATGCGTACAGCCATAAACAACCGAACGGGAAACTTGTTTTGCTAATAATCGTATCGGATAACAACTGTTTTGCTTGTATTTCAACCATCGTATGGTAATGCACAATTACTGTAGTTATTGTTACAAATAACGTTAAGTACTGTACAAAAGGACTGATATATTTTTTACACTATACCCTTATTTGCTTTGGAGAAAAGATTGGCATGGAAATATACTGCTACAGTAACTTTAAGTTGCAAGTTGTAGCTGAAGCTGAGAAAACAATGTTCAAGCTGCTAATGACTATAAATTATCGTGCATCGGCAACATGGATGAAACTCGACCGTACATAAAACTGGAGAGAATGTATTTTAATCAAAACTACTGGGCATGAAAGAATACAAATTACCACTGTTTTCACGCCGATAAAAGATAAATACGTAAAGCTCGTATTATGATGAAATCAAGAGAAAATAGCGAACGGAATCTTGATTTTTTTTACACAAAACAAACATGCCCCCAAAATGGCCAGCCACAATTCCCGCGAACGTCATATATTAACGAAAAAAATAGCTAAATTAATTTCACAACGGGACGTATTTAAGTTATATTTTTACTTAAAAACACTTTGTATAACGAAAAATATCCTTGTCCCAAATAAATAAAGTATCCATATTCATTTACACTAACTAGAAGCAAGAAAAGCACTTTGAACTTAGTCAAATGCAGCGAAATAAACACCTCGATATCGATTCCCAAAACAAAACATTGATCGCAATTTATAATACAAAAGCAATATGAGAATATACGTAACTGGAAACAATGTAGTAGAGCATAACTTTTTAAAAGATCCATGAAAAAGATGCACATTCATTATGTTGATGTCTGTATAATACTGTCAATATGTGAATAGAGTTCAGTATAATGTAGGCTAGGCTACCAGTTTGTTGATGCAGCACACTGCGCCACCAAATCGAAGCGGCTGGCGAGCGAGTTAGCGCAAAGACCCGGGAAATTTGAAAATTAGTGCGGAAACATTAGAAATAACTCTAGCCAAAATTTGTGCCGGATTACTGATTGTTCCAGACTACTGATTGCCAGATTAGTGATGGTCAACCTGTAGTATGAAAGCAGTTTAGCCAGACCACTGAGCTGACTTTCAGCTCTCATGGGGCTGGCCTGAAGGATTAGGATAAAATGCCACATAGGCTCATGTTCTCATACGGCACCATATACACACACACAATAATAAGCAACAAAATCCTGCAGGAGAAGCCCATTTCCGAGGACATACTCCATGTGGGGGAGCCCCCCCCCCATCCCCCCAGGTTCTGTCCAATGTTACACTCATCCCAATCACAGGGAACACAACTGAGATCATCCTGTCTGACCCTGATACTCAATGAGGGAGGGAGGGAGGGAGGGAGTGAGTGGCAGGCTGCGGCCTCAGCATCCCCTCCCACGGGGCAGGAGGTCCTTCTCTTGGATTCAGGCCAGACTTTCCTCACCTACCGACTGTCACTAGGCCACTTGCCCAACTTCTTCCCCCTCCAGAGGTTAATGTTCATTTCCGGTCCGAACAGACTTACTCGATTTTTTATTATACCTTTCGAATCATTAGAAAATTTAAAAAATATTCTAAATATAACAATTTTTAAAAGTAAATTGTATTTTTCCTAACTATACAAACCCGAGATCCTCTACATTAGGGATTACTTTCAGGCGTAGGCTGGAAATGGCCATTGAACTTCAAACAAGGTGGTTAGGCAGTTAACTACTGTCTGGGAGGCAGGAGTACCGCCTGCCCGGATGTAAACATTCCAATTTGCCTTTCGGCCCAGTTACAGATTGAGGGGTGGCATGAGGTGGGCATAAAGTGTAAAGGACCTCGGGTTTGTATAGTTAGGAAAAATAGAATTTACTTTTAAAAATTGTTATTTGTTCCGACACAATATACAAACTCTCGGTACTTTACATTAGGAGACTCACTGATTGGAGGGAAGAATCTGATAAGTCTCTCTGAACTGTCTGGAGTTCACCACCTTGTCTTCCCTTCCTGGTCGTGAGAGCGAGGAAGGGAAAAACTGCCTCTGACAAAAGATTGGGTTGTAAGAAACGCACGATCAGTTGTCAGACTTCTGGGTCCCTTTGCATCAAAGAGGAAACGTCAGTTCATGCAAAGTAGGCTAGGAAGAATTTGACGTCGGATGACAATAAGGCAAATACAAGCATTGGGTTTGTCTCATAGTCATGGTCTCCTTCCTCCCCTTGCAAGAGGAAGGAGTGGGGTTGCTTCTATTAACCTGAACGGAAACAGAACGGGAGCTTCCGTTATGTGCTTACCTGCTTCGATCGCCCGGTCCAGCTTGTAACGGCATGTCCGCTCCCTGCCCGTGGGAAGAGAGCCAGGATGAGGAGAAAGAAGAGAGGCAGGATGAGGAGAAAGAAGAGAGGCCAGTCACTCAACATTCAATCTCCCAGTCACAACCGTACAAAATAGGCGAGATGCAACCTGTCCCGTTAGGGGAGCTGGATAAGCTACACAACTTGTTGAGCAGCCACCACAGGACCCAAGGAAAAAGTGTCCAAGGACTTGTGTGCAACATCCCGGAGGTAGAAGGAGGTGAAGGTAGTCTGTTGGGACCACACACCTGCCTTCAGCACCTGTGATACAGACATATTCTTCCGGAATGTGAGGGACAGACCAATGCTGCAGACCTCGTGAGCTCTCGGATGAAGCGTACCGGTGTCGTCTTCTCCTGCAGCAGAGTACGCTCTCCTTATCGTCTCACGAAGCCAGAAAGAGATGGTGTTCTTGGACACTTCTTCCTTGGTCGAGCCAGTGCTAACGAAGAGTTGTCGACACTCAGGTCGGAGGTGCCGAGTCCTCTTCAGATAGCGCCCCAGCACTCTAACAGGACACAGTAGCATCTCGTCTGGTTCATTACCTTCAAAGTCCTCTAGGGAGGGGATCGTGAAGGACTCGAACCATGCGTCAGGGACCGAAGGGTTCTGAGTCTTCGCTACGAAATCTGGGATGAAATCGAGCGTAACTGATCCCCATCCCCTCGAGTGTTTAACATCAAAGGAAAGTCCGTGAAGCTCGCCAACTCTCTTCGCCGATGCCAGGGCAAGCAAGGAGACGGTCTTGAGGGTCAGATCCCTGTCTGACGACTTGTAAAGGCTCGTACGGTGCATGAGTCAGGCTCCTTAAGACGAGAATCACATCCCACGCAGGGGGCTTGAGATCCCTGGGTGGGCAAGACCGTTCAAAGCTTCTCATGAGTAGAGAAATCTCGAAGGAGGAGGAGATGTCTACTCCTTTCAGCGGTAAGACTAGGCAGAGTGCGGCGCGGTAGCCTTTTACAGCTGAAACAGAGAGAAGCTTCTCTCGGAGAAGGAAGACGAAGTCCGCGACCTGCTGAACAGTAGCTCCAACCAGAGAGATACTCCTTCGACAACACCAACCACAGAAGACGGACCACTTTCCCTGGTATACCGCTGCGGAGGATCTTCTGAGGTATCCTGCCATCTCTGTTGCTGCGCGGCGCAAAAAGCCTCTCACTCGCAAGAGATGGTGGATAACCTCCAGCCGTGAAGACACAGGGAATGCACTGCCAGGTGGAACCGTTTTGCGTGAGGTTGACGCAGAAGGTTGGGCCAGGGGGGGATCTCTCTCGGTGCCTCAGAGAGGAGAGCTAGCAGGTCCGGGTACCACACGACCTGGGGCCATTTGGGTGCCACCAGAGTCATTCTGAGATTCGGGGTGATAATCACTCGGCGAATCAGACAGAATGGGGGAAAGGCGTAAGCGTCGAGATTGTCCCACAGGTGTTGGAACGCGTCCTCCGCAGCGGCCCATGGGTCTGGCATGACAGAACAGAAGACCTGGAGCTTTCTGTTGTGCCGGGTGGCGAACAGATCGATGGCTGGACGCCCCCACAGGTCGAACATCCTTTCCGCTACTTCCTGATGGAGGGACCATTCGGTTCCTACCACCTGGCTCTGGCGGCTGAGCTTGTCTGCCACAACATTCCTCTTGCCTGGAATGTACCTGGCTGACAGCTCTACCGAGTGAGCCACAGCCCACTCGTGCACCTGCATCATCAACTGGTGAAGCTGGTGGGAAACTAGTCCCCCCTGCTTGTTGGCATATGCTACTACCGTGGTATTGTCGCTCAACAGTACCACGGAGTGTCCCATCACTCGATCCCAGAACTCTTGGAGGGCCAGGAAGGCCGCCTTGAGCTCTAGGATGTTGATGTGAAGGTGCTCGTCATCTCGGTGCCACACTCCCGAAGTCAGCAACTCCTCCAGGTGTGCGCCCCATCCCTCGTTCGATGCGTCCGAGAACAGAAGCATGTCCGGAGGGGGAGTATGCAAGGATACTCCTATCCAGAGGTTCCTGTTGTCTAACCACCAGTGAAAGTCCTTTGTCACCTCCTCGGAAAGAGGAATGAGGAAGGACTGGGGGTCTTGGGACTGGAACCAATACTCCTTTAGTCTCCACTGAAGAGAGCGCAGGTGAAGACGCCCGTGAGGTACTAGTTTCTCCAAAGACGACAGGTGACCGATGACGACTTGCCATTGCCGAGCTGGTTGCTCCTGCCATGACAGGAACAGCTGTGCTGCCTGCCTGAACTTGCTGATATGAGAGTCCGAGGGAAAGACTTTCGCTGCCACCGTATCTATCAGCATGCCCAGGTACTTTGTCCTCTGCTTGGGGGTGAGATCTGACTTCTCCAGATTTACCATGATCCCTAGATCCCGGCAAAACTTGAGGAGACAATCCCTGTCCTGTAGCAACTGCGAGCGAGAGCTCGCCAGGACTAGCCAGTCGTCGAGATACCTCAGAAGACGTATCCCATGCAAGTGGGCCCAAGCTGACACACGAGAGAATACTCTCGTGAACACCTGGGGAGCGGTCGAGAGCCCGAAGCAAAGTGCCCTGAATTGGAAGACCGACTCCCTGAGGACAAAGCGGAGGTATTTGCGAGAGGACGGATGGATGGGTATCTGGAAATACGCATCCTTCAAGTCCACAGTAAGCATGAAGTCATTCTCCCTGATGGAGGCCAGCAGAGTTTGCGCTGTTTCCATCGTGAACCGAGTCTGGCGAACGAAACGGTTCAAGGGAGAGAGGTCTATGACCAGTCTCCATCCCCCTGAGGCTTTCTCTACGAGAAAAACGCGGCTGTAAAAGCCTGGAGACTGGTCCGACACGACTTCTACAGCACCCTTGCTCAGCATGGCTTGCACTTCTTGCTGTAGTGCGATGTCCTTCGAGGAACCCTGAAGATATGTTTGGAGATGGACCGGAGAGTAGGTGAGGGGAGGCCGAGACTCGAAGGGTAGTAGATATCCCTCCCGAAGGACATCCACTATCCAGGTCTCGGCTACGTGTCGCTGCCAAGTTGCCCAATGGCTCGACAGGCACCCCCAAGCGGGCTGAAAAGGGCGGGAAGGACCCCCCCCTTCTCAGGGCAGAAGAAGGCTGGGTGTTTCCTCGGGACCCCTTCAAAGACTGCTCATTCTGTGTTCAGGGGACTCCAAGGAAGGTTTAGGAAAAGTTTCAAGCATGTTTTTCACTCTGACAAAAAATTTTTTTTCAGTTTTTAGGGTCCATTTTTATGCAAAAGCCAGAGTTCTGATCCGGCAGCAATACATTTTTGAGATGTTGGGGGTAGGCACTACTTATCTAGGGGGTCAAACGTTTTGTGTTCAAAACTCAGATTAAATACTCTGGGCTGCCGGTCTATTCTTAGGCGCAGCGGGGGGGAGTGCCGACCTTGGTCTGCACGCCCTTGGCTCCCGGTGCCCCTGGCCCGGAGGCCAGACCAGCGGTTCCCTAATCCGAGGATCGGGAAGAGCCGACGAGAGATCCCACTGCCTTCCCTGTGGAAGGAGGCAGACCCTTAGAAGTCTCGGTGCGAGATTTCTTAGGCGGAGAGAGGCAGACTTCTTCTTCCTCGGCTGCGAAGCCTCGGAAGGAGAAGCAGAAGAAGCAGCAGACGAAGACGACGATGATGATGAAGATGAAGACGAAGACGGCAACACCTTCCTAGACCTCTTCTTCTTCTTCTTCTTCTTCTTCACCATGTGCTTCAGGAATGCCGTCAAGTCCCCAAGCCAGGAAAGCAAGGCCGCAGACTCAGGAACAGCAGGAGGGGCTGCAGCAGAAGGCACATCCTGGGCAACAACCGCAGAGCTTGAGCCAGCATTTGCCTGGGTAGAGAGAGCCGCGCGTCGGCCAGGAACAAAAGTGGGTGGGGCAGGAATGCAGGTGCCGCCCCTCTCGCATGAAGATTCAAGTCGGGCCGTGCCCGGGTCGATGGAAAGGGGATGGAAGCAGATGAAGGGCAGGGCTGGAAAGTCAGACGAGGAACAGCATTCGAAGACAGGCCAGGGTCAGCAACAGGGCCAGCAACAGTCACATAAGGATATGATGACGTCACCATGTAGGCGGGGCCAGCACACATGAATGGAGCCAGGAAGCCGGGAGGCAGCGGAACAGCGTGCTACACCGCAGGTGATGCCGACACTTGGGTGTCCAGATGCGATGCAACTGACACAGGCATCTGTGCAAACCTCGAAAAGGTGACGGATGTAGTGGTGACTGTCGTTGCCAAGTGGGTCGTGACCGGAGAGGGGGGCAGGGGAGCCAATCCCTCCAGTGATGAGCCAGGTAGGCCCAGGTGTAGCCAGGATGAGCTTGGAATTTGTGTCTGGCTATCCAGTCCGGAACCTGAAGCAAAAGTCGGGTCAGTACACGAAGCCTCCACTCGCTCCGGAGGAAAAAACTCCCCTCCAGAACGGGAAGAGACTTCAGAGAGGATGTCGCGGTCCAACTCTCCCCCGCGCCCTTCCACAAACGATGAAACGTAAGAGGAAGGGGAGGGGGAGTCCTCACCCAAGGGAGAGGGAGCAAAGCAGGGGAAGTTCGCCGGGAGGGAGAAACAAGCTCGACACATTCGCCACCAATGGAGTCGTCGGGGGTGTATTTCCCTCGGATGACTCCTTGGTAGGCTTACAACGGTAACATCTCCTCCCTTCGAACTTGCCCCATTGCTCGGAGGACCACGAACAACACTTGCTACAGGGATCGTCACGTGAACACACACGTCCCCTGCAAGATGTACAGAGGGCGTGTGGGTCCACGTCGACTCGAGATCTAAATGAATTACATTTCTTACCCCCTACCCCAGGACACACACGCTGGGGATAGGAGGGTTTAGCTGACTTCTCCATGTTAATGAAAAACAAGAAAGAATTTCCCACCAAAAGAGAAGAAGTATAGCTGTCAGGCAGAGAGCGACGAAGAACAACATCCGAGCACTACGACGGCCGAAAGCAAACTGGAATGTTTACATCCGGGCAGGCAGTACTCCCGCCTCCCGGACAGTAGTTAACTGCTTAACCACCTTGTTTGAAGTTCAACGGCCGTTTCCAGCCTACACCTGAAAGTAATCCCTAATGTAAGGACCGAGGGTTTGTATATTGTGTCGGAACAAACATAATTCTCGCAAACTAATATTTATCACAGTAAAAAATAAAATTTATGCAAAAAATTGAGGATTTTTTCTAAGTTCCAATTTCACCTTACCCATGACTTCTTGAGCTCCCGCATGTGCATTTGTACATAAGCAGCTGCCAGCCATGCGCATCCCCTGAATTTCACCTTCTTAACTATCATTACGTCACATCGTTTTGATGTGATTGGCGAACATTATTTGCGTGGGTGTTTTGTCGACACGCAATTGAAATCATTGCCACGGCTCATCAGATCAACCAAATCGAAACATTAATTCCTTGTAACTAGGCCTCTTTTTGAATACGGTTGAAATCACCCAATAATAAAAAGGTTTTCATTCGTATCTTACTTCAGAACCAATGAAAACAAGTCATTCATTTCGATAGCCTAATGCGGCAAAATGTTTGTAATTCTTATCATTCGCACAATGGACGCCGCGTGCGATGGGTGTGAATTTACACAGTATCAGTGCATCAGGGCATTTTTCACACATGACACAGCCCTATCTTTTTTAAGAAGTCATGGAATCCTTCCAAGTTCTGTTACTTGCCCGAAGTGTTCCAAGCCCTGTACTTGAAGATCAGATAAGAATTTGTGGCACTGTAACAGTAGTGTTTCTCTCCCTAATTCGAAGAAGCGAAAGGCTTGTGGATATACTGTTAGTGACTTCAAGGGAACTTTCCTGGAAAGAATTCACTTTCCTCCATAGAAGTTCATTTTATTTATATGTGAGTGGCTGTCAAAAACATTTTCAGTAGAGCACACATCCAGAAACTTGGATTTAACGAATTACACTATTGTTAACTGGAGAAGATTTTGCTCTGAAACAAAAGAGTATTGCATGGACATTCAGCCTCCAATTGGTGGGACTAACGTAATCGTCGAAATTGACGAATCAAAATTCGGCAAGTCTAAGTACAGATGGGGAAGAGAGATAGAAGGTGTATGGGTTTTTGGTGGAATTGAGTGAGTCTCTAAAAAATCTTTCTTGGTGCCACTGCTCGATTCCGACAACCAAGAGATAGGCCTCCGTAGGAATGCGGATACTGTTCCCTTCTTCCTGTAATTCACAGTCAACACTTTGTCCACCCTTCTGACACTCGTACTCATACTCAGAACATCAAAAGGCTGTGGAAGGATACAAAGTCTTGGATTTTAAAGGCCGGCATTAGGAAAAGGTATTACAGTGAACCCCCTGTATTCACGGGGGATGTGTACCACACTCCCCGTGAATAGCTAAAATCCGTGAACACTTAAAACCCCTCTAAAAACACTTAGAAATAACAATTTTTGAAAGTAAATTGTATTTTTCCTAACTATACAAACCCGAGGTCCTTTACATTAGGAGATACTTTCAGGCGTAGGCTGGAAAACGGCCGTTGAACTTCAACAAGGTGGTTAGGCAGTTACTGTCCGGGAGGCGGGAGTACCGCCTGCCCGGATGTAAACATTCCAATTTGCCTTTCGGCCCAAGTACAGATTGAGGGTGGCATGAGGTGGGCATAATTGTAAAGGACCTCAGGTTTTGTATAGTTAGGAAAAATACAATTTACTTTCAAAAATTGTTATTTGTTCCGACACAATATACAAACCCTCGGTCCTTTACATTAGGGAGACTTACTGATTGGAGGAGGAATCTGAAAAAGTCTCTCTGAACTGACTGGAGTTCACCACCTTGTCTTCCCTTCCTGATCGTAAAGAGCGAGGAAGGGAAAACCGCCTCTGACAAAAGATCGGGTTGTAAGAAACGCAAGCTCTATTGTCAGACTTCTGGGTCCCTTTGCATCAAAGAGGGAATCGTCAGTTCATGCGAAGTAGGCTAGGAAGAATTGACGTCGGATGACAATAAGGCAAATACAAGCATTAGGTTTGTCTCAAAGTCATTTACTCCTTCCTCCCCTTGCAAGAGGAAGGAGTGGGGTTGCTTCTATAACCTGAAAGGGAATAGAACGGAAGCTCCCGTTATGTGCTTACCTGCCTCGATCGCCCGGTCCAGCCTGTAACGGCACGTCCGCTCCCTGCCCGTGGGAAGAGAGCTTAAGATAGGGAGAAGGAATAGAGGCCAGTCACTCAACAAACATCTCCCAATCCCTACCGTACAACATAGGCGAGATGCAACCTGTCCCGTTAGGGGAGCTGGATAAGCTACACAACTTGTTGAGCAGCCACCACAGGACCCAAGGAAAAAGTGTCCAAGGACTTGTGTGCAACATCCCGGAGGTAGAAGGAAGTGAAGGTAGTCTGTCGGGACCACACACCTGCCTTCAGTACCTGTGGTGCCGACATATTCTTCCGAATGCGAGGGACGGACCAATGCTGGACCTCGTGAGCTCTCAGACGAAGCGTACCGGTGTCGTCTTCTCCTGCAGCAGAGTACGCTCTCCTTATTGTCTCACAAGCCAAAAAGAGATGGTGTTCTTGGACACTTCTTTCTTGGTCGAGCCAGTGCTAACGAAGAGTCGTCGACACTCAGGCCGGAGGTGCCGAGTCTTCTTTAGATAGCGCCGCAGCAGCATCTAACAGGACACAGTAGCATCTCGTCTGGATCATTATCTACGAAGTCCTCTGGGGAGGAGGATCGTGAAGGACTCGAACCGTGCATCCCAGGGACTGAAGGGTTCTGAGTCTTCGCTGAAATCCGGGATGAAATCGGCGTAACTGATCCCCATCCCCTCGAGTGTTTTACATCAAAGGAAAGTCCATGAAGCTCGCCAACTCACTTCGCCGACGCCAGGGCAAGCAAGAAAACGGTCTTGAGGTCAGATCCCTGTCTGACGACTCTCTTAAAGGCTCGTAAGGTGCACGAGTCAGGCTCCTTAATACAAGAGTCACATCCCACGCAGGGGCCTGAGATCCCTGGGTGGGCAAGACCGTTCAAGCTTCTCATGAGTAGAAATCTCGAAAGAGGAAGAGATGTCTACTCCTTTCAGCCGCAAGACTAGGCCGAGTGCGGCGCGGTAGCCTTTTACTGCTGAAATGAGAGAAGCTTCTCTCGGCGAAGGAAGACGAGGAAGTCCGCGACCTGCTGAACAGTAGCTCTGACCGAGAGATACTCCTTCGATGACACCAACCACAGAAGACGGACCACTTTCCCTGGTATACGCTGCGGAGGATCTTCTGAGGTATCCTGCCATCTCTGTTGCTGCGCGGTGCGAAAGGCTCTCGCTCGCAAGAGATGGTGGATAACCTCAGCCGTGAAGACACAGGGAATGCACTGCCAGGTGGAACCGCTGTGCGTGAGGTTGACATGAAGAAGTTGGGCCAGGGGAATCTCTCGGTGCCTCGGAGAGGAGAGCTAGCAGGTCCGGGTACCAATTGGCCTGTGGCCATTTGGGTGCCACCAGAGTCATTCTGAGATTCGGGTGATCATCACTCGGCTGATCACCCGGCGAATCAGACAGAATGGAGGAAAGGCGTGCGTGTCGAGGTTGTCCCACGGGTGTTGGAATGCGTCCTCCGCGCAGCGGCCCATGGGTTCGGCATGACCGAACAGAAGACCTGAAGTTTTCTGTTGTGCCGGGTGGCGAACAGATCTATTACTGGACGCCCCCACAGGTCGAACAGCCTTTCCGCTTTTCCTGATGGAGGGACCATTCGGTCCCTACCACTAGCTCTGGCGGCTGAGCTTGTCGCCACGACATTCCTCT